>NW_028274815.1:17557092-17710949 GCF_037043125.1 Eumetopias jubatus
CTCCCCTGCTTGGAAATATGCACTCCAGCTATATCTACCTCCCTTCTATGGATTTTTTACAAAATGAACTCTGGCTTGTCTTTAGGGAGCAGAGTCAGAATTACCTTTCGTATGAACTAGCCTTAGGCATTATGCACTGGGGAGGCACAACAGCATCCCTAGACCTGGATTCTCTCCGATGCTCACACAGAATGAACTCGCCTGGATGCTCTCTGAATCTTGATCTCTTGACAAACAGGCTTCTAGATCATCAGAGCCTCCTTTCTCTCCCCCCCCACCCCGGGGTCCTTTCTCAGCTTGGGCCCACCACCGCTGTGCACACATTCAAGGCACCAAAGCCTCATTTCCCTGAAATAGTGCTCATTAGGACTGACTGCCTTCTCCCCAACTAAGATACAGAAATCGTACAAACTTTTATATTTTTTAAGAGCAAGCAGTTCGAAATTGGATTACCTTTCTACATTTTCATACAAAGTGGATTAATGTGCCCCTGTCTTTATTACATTTTCCACCCTTGTCATTTGTGATTAAGCCAACACTATGAAGATGTATTACAGATTGGTATAAATGGGAATATTAAAACCCTGGCTATATATCAGAGAAGCTCAAGGCAAGTTGATTTGTGTTCCACACACTCTCAGTGCAATACATCTGGAATATTTCACGTCTCTTTGGACCAAACAATCTTTCTAGGGTACCAAAAGTAAGAAGAGGTAAGGAAAAGGGGGAAAACAGAGGAAAGAAGGAAGAGTGCCAATCTTTGTTCTAGGACAATGGAGGGAGGCCACACTTCTTCAATAGTCTCAATATAGAATTTTTCATATTAGGTTCTCAGACCCAAACCATCACCTGGGATCAATGAAGCAGGAAAAACGTGATTCATAACCGAGATTCCTCACTCATATGAGCAAGAAGAGTGTTTGACCGGGCCCCCACTTAATGGTTTTGACCTTATGTTCCATCTCTGCCAGGTCATTCCTGCTCTGTGAGTAGATTTATGGCTCAGGCTTTCTGTGGAAGCAGCTGGCCCTAGAACAGTTCAAATCCGAAAGGCAAGGCCAGTGCCTGTAGAGGTGCCACTTATTCTTAGTCACACGAGACATAGACGCAAGGCTCCAAGACTCATATCATGGGATAGGCAGTTCTGGTAGGAAGAGGAAGGGATAATGTCCACTGACATGCTGTTTTCTGAGCAGAGACTGATCCTATTGCTTTCCTCAAGACTCTTACCTGCAATACATTCTTTCCTTCACGTCATAACTTCTTTCCCAGAGATGTTTAGAAGGACCTCTGAAGAGCTCTGTTGCCTGTGGCTGTGGTTCCTTCCCACAACATGCTGCCCAAACTATAGCCACAGGCTCTCCCTCACCTGCCATCACCTCCCCTTCTGCTCTGCTAGCCCCCCTGGGGCCCTGCAAGGAAGAAAATATAAACAGATCAAAGCAGCTCTCCCTCTGACTACTTCACTTACCCTGAGGACACAATCTCAGGAGTGTTTTAAGTAGCCCCTCTGGTCTGTGGAGGGTAGTTATGACTACACTGGAAAAACACAGGTGTTTAGTACCCCAGAACAAAGAAGGTGCTAAGCAGCTCTGAATTAAGACAGTCTTTGTTGATAATTATGAGGTGGCTGTATACTTTACCTCTCATTTTAATGTGATACTATCCAGTTGACTTTTTTGATTGGATATAGTAGAAATAAGACAGGGTAGGGTTTCCACGCTCAAGAAGTTTGTGGACGATCGACCAAATAATAAGGATTTGGTAAATTGTGTTAATTATGAAGAAGAAAGTAAAACAGGGAGATTGAGTGTTGAAGAAACTAGTTTAACAATTTCAAGGAGGTGGCTTTTGATGTAGTCTTGAATAACCAGAACCTATCTGGATCCTAAATTAATTGGGGAGTTTGGGGCAGTAAACTATAGAGTCCTTTGACATAAACTGTTATGGGCAAGGCCAAAAGCCCTATTTCTGGTGCATGCCTGGAATTGTAGCTTTTTATATAAAGAGATGACTTTTCAGTATGGCGTGAAGGAATTAGCTGCAAGCCTGCTTGAAATGCTGGGTTGGATTGGAGTTATGTAGTTCACCCCGCTTTCCAAGTGTGTATCTGAGAAAAAGACACAGATTCAATTATTAATTCAACAAATGTTGATCAAGACAGACACAGTTACCATGTGATGAAGATTTCAGTTAGATGGAAGAACTCTGTATTCAAATAATGGTAGAAATACAGTTTATACATTATTAAATGTACCATGAAGGAAAATGAGAGTCTAATCTCAGGTTATGTAACAGAGGACTAATTCTTATCTTAAATGTCAAGGAATGTTTTCCCAAATGATATAATTGGAACTAAAGACTGAAATCTGTGTAAGTATTAACCGGATGTTTCCTGTGGGGTAGGGACAGCAGGAAGCCTTCCTGATGGAAGAAACAACAAATGCAAAGATCCTATGACAAAAGGGAAAATGCCCTGTTTAGGAACCTGAAAGGAACTATCAGTCAGGGAGAGTACCAGATGAGTCTGGTGAGCTGAGCAAGTGCCAGGATAGGTAGAATCTTGTAGGTAATGGGGAGTTAATTGATTTTTCATCCTAAGAGCAATGGCAAGTCACTGAAGAATTTTCACCTGAGAAGTCACAGGTTCATTTGCATTTAAAAGGTCATTCTGGGCAAGAGAAAAGTAGATGTGGGAAAACCAGTTAGGAGACCATCTATACTGTCCAAGCCAGAGATCATGGTGCCTTGGGATGAATATGGGAGGAATATGACAGCACAGAAGTGGAAAAGTGAATGTATTATTAATAATGATCTGTTTACCAGGTCAAACCTACAGCACATGTTAATGTGCTAGAATATAGCAACTATGAGAGAAGGAAGTATCAAAGTTGATTCCTTAGTTTTGTTTGTTTGTTTCTTTTTCAAAATACCACTGCAAAGATGGTAGTTCCTTGATAGAGAATAAACTTTGGTGAAAGGAAACAAACTGCACACACTGTCTATTGACAAATAATGATTGAATTAGTCTTACCCCGTTCAAGGATGAGAAGAAGAGGAATGGTAGGGAGGGAGATTCTTCATGTGGTCCTGTGGCCATTGAAAAAATACTATGGAGTGATGGGAGACTAGAGGAAGTTTTTATTTTATTTTGTTTACTTGATTTTCTTTCTAAAAATAATGCGTTCTAACTTCCAGGAGAAAATTTAAGGGCAAAGTTTGGCATTCTCCTTAGAATGAAAGAAGATTTTGTGTTATAAAACAGGAACAAAAATGATAAAGAGAGAAAGAATAAGATGATTTTGTTGGAGAAGCAACAAGGTAAATGAAAAGAGATGAGATGAGGAATTGCAAGAGGATTAAGAGCACAAGGGGGTGATGAGGTCATAAGAAGTAGGTATGATTCTGCAATAATGTAATCTGTAGTGTAGATAACAAATTTGAGAAGACCTCTCAAAATATGGAACAATAGGATAAATAAAATAAATGTAAGAAAAATAAAAGCATATAAATACGGTAGAGAATAAACAACACAAGAGGAGACTAATCAATATCCAAAAATATAGCAGGTGGAAAAATCAAACAGACCTATATTCCTTTCACCTGAAGAAAAACTTGTATGTAGAAGAAGTATCTCGCCGTACGCAGGTATGATGAGGTAAGGAAAATACCCACACAGATAATAACAAAAATCTGAATTGCAATAAATATAAATAGATGTTGTACTCATAAGCATTCAGTAAGGGGAAAAAAGCAAAACTAGAAATACGGTGTTTTAAAGAGAAACCAGTTTTAATATGATGCAGCCATCAAAAGGAATGAGATCTTGCCATTTGCAACGACGTGGATGGAACTGGAGGGTCTTATGCTTAGTGAAATAAGTCAATCAGAGAAAGACATGTATCATATGACCTCACTGATATGAGGAATTCTTAATCTCAGGAAACAAACTGAGGGTTGCTGGAGTGGTGGGGGTGGGAGGGATGGGGTGGCTGGGTGATAGACATTGGGGAGGGTATATGCTATGGTGAGCACTGTGAATTGTGCAAGACTGTTGAATCACAGATCTGTACTTCTGAAACAAATAACGCAACATATTTTAAGAAAAAAGAAAAAGAAGATAGCAGGAGGGGAAGAATGAAGGGGAGTAAGTCAGAGGGGGAGACGAACCATGAGAGACGATGGACTCTGAAAAACCAACTGAGGGTTCTAGAGGGGAGGGGGGTGGGGGGATGGGTTAGCCTGGTGATGGGTGTTAAAGAGGGCACATTCTGCGTGGAGCACTGGGTGTCATGCACAAACAATGAATCATGGAACACTACATCAAAAACTAATGATGTAATATATGGTGATTAACATAACAATAAAAAAATAAAAAAAAAAGAGAAACCAGTTTCAAGGCAGCTTCAATTTTTGCTCTACAACACCGTCAGAAGATAATAGATGAAAATATATAGAATTTTGAAGAAATTTTTTTTATTTAAGAATATTTTATGCAGCTTACTTGGTTTTTTTTAAGGTAAAAAGGAGAAAAATATTTTCAGCTTTGAAATGAGTGTTGACACACACACACGCGTACACACACACACACACACACACACACACTCAAGCTCCTGAAGTTATAGTCTTCTGATCGGGAGATAAGGGAGAAGGGAAAAAAAAAGAAGCAAAAGATCAAGCACGTGGCTGTTATGACATAAAGAGGTAGAGAAGAGCCCATTTAAAAAGTCAAAGTAAATATTCTCTAACTCTCGTTTTAAAACTGAATGTAAATTAAAAAAAAACCTATTTGCATATTAATGACATTAAGAATAACGTTATAAATTCCCAGATTATTGACAAAGCGGAATAGGAGTTTAGGAAAGCACAAAATTATGGTGTAAAAGGGTGGAATATTAAGACCTTTCATTTCATCTTAACTATAATATGAAAAACATGATTAAAGTGATAGGACTTGATTTTTCTTTTCCCCTCCCTTTCTGGAGTTTGATTAACACTGCCCTCTACTTCTACCGTAGTCTTCTGTTTACATCCCAAATTAAATTAGACTTTTAGGAAATTCTTGACTCATTTGCAGCTGTGCTTATCTAAAGCTGAAAGAGAAAAAGATATGTGAATGCAACTTACGTACTGTGAGGCCAAACACAAGCACAGAACTTTTATATTATTTATAAAACAAGTTATTCCCACATAAATAGCAGTGAGGTGAGGTCCCGCACCTCCTATGCTTATTCCAATGTTTTTCATCTAAAATATAAAAATGTACATTTCTGTTATTTTAATTTAGTTCTGTTAGTTTCAGCTTAGTATTCCTTTCATCAAGGTTCTCTCATCAGACTTTGGCTCCATCCCTCTTAGCTTTGCACCATCTGGGGATTTGGCCAACAGCCACCTATGCCTTCATCTAAGCTAGTGTTTTGCAAACTAATTATTTGAGGACCAATGACACAGATTTGACACATTTTGAATATTCACATGCATCTTATAAATTTAATATTTTTCTTTCTCTAACATTTTCTCTTTTTTACTTATATAAATTTATTTTTAAAGAATTCTATAGCATGAGTTTGATGTACAAGATACCTACTGCATACATAAACCAGTTTTGGTCTGTGACAAAATAAAACTCTCATGTGAGCCACCTACCAATAGTACAGTACCATCCTTTGGAAGGGATGGTATTTATTCCTGTCATCTGTGGAGTGCTGGGTACGTTCATCATCAAATGTTTGTCTCATCTGTGATGCCACTTTCTGTGCTAGAGCCAAAGGCCAAAGCTCTGGATGATATAGTAAGCCATAATCTGAGCACATTGACTGATACAGTGAAGGCTGTATAGAAGTCCTTTCACTCAGAGGCATTTTTCAGTCTTGACATATTTGCTTGGCTTTAAAAAGTTCAGATTATTTTAGGTAGTTAATTTGGCTCTTTCATTAGTCTCTGACTCTAAAATTATCCCAACCCAACTTATATATGATTTCACATTCCAACTGCCTTTTCAGAGCCTATAAATATTCTGATTCAGGTGCAAATATATTTTGAGTATATCATCAGAATCTTTTTGGATTTCAGCTAAAAAAATTCCAGATTCAATAATTTGTCAAATTCATTAGTGGCTTTGACCAATATGTACATCACTCCATGCAGTTAAATAAGGATAAAATATATTTTAATCTTTTATGTTGGCAGGGACTTAGAAGGAAGAGATGTGTTTGTTTGTTTGTTTTAAATTCTGTCTCTTTCCCAACAAACTGTCTTATCTTCTTTTGGCTATAAGTTGTTATTAAGGTAAATTTCTTTAATGTAACTTCTTTAAGATGGATTTGATTCTTTCATAGGATAGCAATGGTTATTTCTAATGTGGAGGTCAAAATGACAAGAGCAATTCATCCTCATTCTCCAGGACACCATCTTATCACCAGCTGGGGTCAGGAAGAAATTTTTCTGCCCAGAGAAAGGTGCCCTATAATTCACTTCAATTGGTGCTTAGTGCAAACACTTTCTTCTCTCAGACCCAGCAGGTGTGAGCTACTTCTCATGATGCATCATCCTATTTTCCTACAGCCTTCTTTTCTCATTACATGTTGCCCCTTCCTCTACCTACTTTCTGCCTCAGTGTCTCTTTCCTGTATTACTTTTCTCCTTCATAGCCTATCCTTTCTCTTCCTCTTTACTAGTGAATTGTGTATGCATCTGGAGTTAGGAGCTTTCAGAATCTGCATCTGTCCCTTCACCCCTCTTGGTGTGCTGGCCACTTATACCCTCTTGTCATCATTTCTTCTGCCCAGCCATTAATTAGGACATTCGCTGACATTCTGGTTTGGATTGCAGGAGCCAGCTGCTTCTTGGACAATGCTGCCAATGAGGATATAAAATGGAAAATGGCAGGTTCTGTGCTATCTAACAGGAGACATTAGCTTAAACAGAATTTTCAGGGTCTTGGATTAAAGGTCAGTTTCAGGGAAAACACGTTCTGATAGGATTGATATATTCCTAGCACATAAAGATAAATAGCCAAAGTTCCGTATACGTGTTACATCAATTTAAATACATTTTAAGATAGACTATCTTACATTTCATCATATGCTTTATTGTGGTACTAACATATTTGCTGTATTACTTTCACAGATTCCATTTCAGATATCGTTGATGGAGAACAATGACTAAGAGAGGAATAGTAATAATGGCAGCAGTAGCAGTATTTCTAGCAGTAAAAATAGTAATATACTACCTTCCTGTTTGTGTAGTTTCTTCAACTTTTAATATATTTGGGTCAACCAACATCTCACAAACATTTATTACATGTCTGGGATTGTGGCTGGTGAACCATATAATATATTTTTTGGTATATCAAAAATGGCTGACTATCAGACAGTTCGTGTGGTTCAACAGTTTCCCATTTAATTCTCACAATAAAGCTTTGAGGTAAATATTATTCTTGTTCCCTATATGAGGACACCGAGGACCAGATCAGAGAGCATTATGTGGAGTCAGGGCCTCAGACTGGAGCGTGCATTTTTCCTACTGCTACACAAAACCCACCCTAATCTCATTTTGTGATTTCCATGTTTCATGTTGGTTAACAAAAAGTTTCAGGGGAGAATTCAGTGTCCTCAATGTGCTGCTGACCCAACACCCTATAGTTTGTGAACATGAGCTGTTTTCATTAGTTCCTGACCAGGATATTTTTCTTCTCCCCTTGAAAATACAAGGTCTGAGCATGAATGTTATAACCACAGAATCATTTACTGGAGTCATGTTCACTTACTGAAGTATTTACATACATGCCACTGAAGCTCAGATATGTTCAGATAGAACCAGGACCGGAAGCTACCAGGACCCAGAAATGATGGCTTTGGGGCTGGAGTTTTTTTTAAGTGCAGAAAAGGCAAGCCCACAATTCTAATTCTTCGCTTCTAGAGGAAGTAGTCTTATTAAAACCTCTTGTACTCTTTATCATCACTTCCTGGGCCATATTACTATCAAAGCACACTGCCCTAGCTCTGCATCCTGGATGAGTCAGGAACTCTAAACTGACAGGATCTCCTTCCATTACAATTTCAATCACTACATCACTGTGGCTGAACACCTAGACCGTTCATGATTTTTGTAGCATCCTCAGTTTTCCAGATGAATAATAAATATAATTCTTCAAAAATTTCAGAAAACCCATGTATTCTTTTTATTCTTTTTTTTTCCTTGAGAAACAAGAAATCTATTTGCTTTTGCGTGGTATGTGGCAGTCAGAAGTACCTCATTCATTCACTTCTTATTCATTTGATGCATGAAAAAAGGCATTAAATGTATTTCAGCGTGTCACCTCAAATTCTGTGCAACCAACGGTGATGAATATGCTCAGTTCCTCAGCTGGGGTACTGTTTCATTTTTTTCATGACAATATCATTTGACAAGCCAATTCTGCATTGGCAATATTGTATCATATTTTTGTCTGCATGTAAATTATGTTGACAGTCTCATAAACATAAATTGGCAGGCATACTGTCCCAAAGCAATGTTTGTTAAAATACACTAATGGAATAGAATAAATAAATTTTTCCAAAGCATTAATAACACAGCAGTGTGTCACTACATTGTGCAAGGAGGTCTACAGAATATGTTACTGTCTATGCTAAATTAATACAGTATATATTTCCCAACATATATTTCATTCCATCTCATGCTTATGTTTATTGATTAGTCATCCCATTTCATGCAGTTTTGTGTATTAGCAATCACAACCTTATGATACTTTGTGAAAGTCAGCATTGTCTGGGACAGATACCTGTAATGGAACATGTGTGTAAGGTGTAATTTGAGTCCTGCATTGTTACATTGCTTTGTTCCCGACTGAGCTTCCCTTTCCTCACCTGCCAACCTTAGGAGGTGTTTTAGCTGGCTTCTGCTCTGGTAGAGATGGCAGATGCTAGAGATTTAGAGGAGGTGTCTAGAACACCAAGTAGACTGGGTATAGGTTTTATTTATTTACTTTTGAGCCCAACAATCAGGAATTTTCCCTCCAGGTATTTGTGGACAAATAGGATGGAGCATTTTGGAAAAGTAGGGACTATTCCATGCTGTTAGTTTTTTCACTTGCTAGCAGTGTAACCTTTGGCAAGATATGAAAAATCTCTAAGTCTCAATTACTGTACAGTAGGGATAATCACAAATAAGAACAGGTGTTATGAGGATTAGATACAAAGAGACGTTGAATGTAAAGTAATTGTCATGATATCTGGCTTATAACAGGTTTCACAAGATGATATCTGACCATGTAGATTAGAGGGAAAAAAGGGGAAGAGATCCAGTAAGAGAAAGAGAAAGACAGAAGCAAAGAAAGAAAATGAATTTAACCGTATTCTTTGATGAAACAGAGGATGGAAAATTCATATGCTATGTTTCCAAAAGTGTAAGTACTTGGAGTAGGGAGAAATGGGTATGAGTCAAGGTATGTATATCAGATGCCACATGTACTCTGACTTGTGTATTTCCCCGAACGGCAGTGCATACACTTCTCTTCTAAGATTCTCTTTCCTATTGATAGATTCTTATTTTCTTATTTCATCTTCTGATCTTTGGAGAGTAAAGATTAACTGAGAAGAAGAAGCTGAGATTCCATTGCTGAAGGACTAGAATTTCACTGAGAAAAGAACTTTAGGAAAAGCAGTAGGGCTAGTCCCTAAGGGTCATACCTCTTGAATCAGAGTTGGACCAGAATCTTGTGTGGCTGTTTCTCAAATGCCTGCTGCTGCAACTTCACCTGGTATGTCAGCTTCTAACTTTGAGACTTCATCTGAAACGTCCTATAGACTATTCACCCAGAAGTCCACGTATTTGGACTTGGGTGCTAAGCAAATTTTAGGCAGACATAGTTCCTGCCATCAGATGTATAAATCCAGGCCAGTAAATATGCAGGTTATACAAAAGAAGAAAATGGATAATGAATACATGACTCCACTCTAAGATACTGGGTTTGAATTTCACCATCCTTCCTAATTAACCAAAGGATGCAAGCCCCCATCTTCTTGGTGAACGGAAGAGATTTTATTGAAGAGGTAAAATGTAAGAACTGCTTGTAAAAACTTAAGCAACAAGCCAGGCAACAAATTATGAATAACTGTTCGACTAAAATGGTGCCTATAAGGGAGAAAGCAAACACAGGGACAGGGAGAGGCAGTATGTTGTAAAAGTAAGAGGTAAGATTTTTGTAAACTTAAATAGTAGGTATTACTGAGCATAATACTTACAAAGCATTATGCTGGATCTATGGGTAAACAGAAAACATTTCATATCCCCTCTTTGATCTCCAGGAGTTTACAAATTATTTGGAGATATAAGACTCATATATAGGCAAGTTCTTGAGGTGAATACAAGAAGTTGAACCCAGCTCAGTAATACAAGTTAGCTTGGGCTGTGTAGTGAATGTTGTGGCATGCCTCTTAGATTCTGCATCTTTATGACTCATTCCTCAGGAGTATTGCCTTCTGGTTGCTCACAGATTAGTATTCCCCAAGAACTTCCTTTGGCCTGAGGTAGTTGCCTTACCCAAGGTTACTCCCTTTCCCCTGCGACAATACACATCCAATAACTGGTTGATGGGTCAGGAGGTACAAAGGCCCAACCCCCGTGTCTAAATGAGGGATGTCTCTGAAGGGCCATTCTAACTGAAGAGCTTGCCATGAGACTGGCTAGAGCTTCTGTTGCAATGCATCACCGTTCTACATTTTTCTGTGCCCGTTTCTGCTTTCTTCATTTGGTTACATTTGTTGTTCCTAAGGGCCCTTCCCAATAAGCCCTTTGTACACAAATCTCCATCTCAGAGCCTGTTTCCTGAGAAACCTAATCTACCTACCTACCAGAGCTTCTGTGTTTTAAGGTTCATAGAGTGGTGCAGATAATAAATGCTATATGGATATCTAAAAGAGAGAAAGCTCTCCATTTTTGTATAATTGAGTATCTCTTTATTTCCCCAAGCTTGCAAAATATTTGTTACATGGTCAGCCCAATAGATTTTTGTGACATAAATGGCTTGTGTACTCAGGAAAGTTGGCTGGATGTTGACAGGCAGGAGGGAGAATAACTAGAAAGTGACTGACTTGGGTAGCAGGAAGAATATTTCATCATTCTCAAAAATAAAGAATTGAACCAAGGGAGAGAATTTGAACTGATTGTTCTTTTCTGTGTCCTGCCTCAGAATGTTTGATAGACAGGAATTTATGGAACTGAATTAAGTGTGAGTTTAGGGTTCATTGTATCTTTGTGGTATCTGCTCTTCAGTCACTGGAGAATTATAAAAAGTCACTTCTGGATCCCATCTCCTGTAGTTCGTGGTGCTATAAAACCTTCTCTCCTGGAGAGTCCTAGGGAAGTTTTAAAACTCAGTTATCAAATATATAGATATAGATAGAAAAATAGGTATAGACACAGGTGGAAAGAAATAGACTTTCTCATATTGTACCCTGCGTGAGAACATGTTAGTCAAAACTTCCTAAAGTGCAATTTGCAGCTAAAATGTACTAACCCTTTGATACAATTCTATATTCAGGGACTTATTCTGAGAAAGTAATTAAGATATATGAAAGACTTAATCTCAGAGTTGATTATTACAAAATAATTGCTAACAATATCAATGCCATACAATTGAAAATAAGTTAAATAAATTATAAATACATTATTTTATTTTCCAAAAAAGAAATATTATTTATCCATTAAATCAATGCTAGATGAATATTTATTGGCTTGGAAAGATAGTCACATACATTTAAAGAGTCCTAAAACCCTAACCATAGTATAATACCATTTTTTTTTTTACTTACAAAATGAACATCTATATGGTATATATGTGTGTATCTATATTTGTGTATATATATTTTATATACAACATATAAACGTGTTACATACACTATATATATGCATATATGTATATATACACACACATATATGTCTCTTTATATCTGTATACTTTTTTTTTATTATGTTATGTTAGTCACCATACAGTACATCATTAGTTTTTGATGTAGTGTTCCATGATTCATTGTGTTTGTATAACACCCAGTGCTCCATGCAGTACGTGCCCTCCTTAATACCCATCACCAGGCTAATCCATCCCCCCACCCTCCTCCCCTCTAAAACCTGCAGTTTGTTTCCCGGAGTCCATAGTTTGTCATGGTTCCTCTCCCTCTCTGATTTCCCCCTCTTCATTTTTCCCTTCCTTCCCCTAGTGTCCTCCATGCTGTTCCTTATGTTCCACAAATAAGTGAAACCATATGATAATTGACTTTCTCTGTTTGACTTACTTCACTTAGCATCATCTCCTCTAGTCCCATCCATGTTGATGCAAAAGTTGGGTATTCATCCTTTCTGATGGCTGAGTAATATTCCATTGTCTATATGGACCACATCTTCTTTATCCATTTGTCTGTGGAAGGGCATCTTGGCTCTTTCCACAGTTTGGCTATTGTGGACATTGCTGCTATGAACATTGGGGTGCATACGGCCCTTCTTTTCACTACATCTGTATCTTTGGGGTAAATGCCCAGTAGTGCAATTGCTGGGTCACAGGGTAGCTCTATTTTTAACCTTTTGAGGAACCCCCACACTGTTTTCCAAAGTGTCTGTACCAACTTGCAATCCCACCAACAGTGTAAGAGGGTTCCCCTTCCTTCACAACCTCTCTAACATTTGTTGTTTCTTGCCTTGTCAATTTTTGCCATTCTAACTGCTGTAAGGGGGTATTTCATTGTGGTTTTGATTTGAATTTCCCTGATGGCTAATGATGATGAACATTTTTTCATGTGTCTGTTAGCCATTTGTATGTCTTCTTTGAAGAAGTGTCTGTTCATGTCTTTTGCCCATTTTTTGACTTGATTATTTGTTTTTTGGGTGTTGAGTTTGAGAAGTTTTTATAGATCTTGGATATCAGCCCTTTAACTGTAGTGTCATTTGCAAATATCTTCTCCCATTCCATGGGTTGCCTCTTTGTTTTATTGACTATTTCCTTTGCTGTGCAGAAGCTTTTTATCTTGATGAAGTCCTAAAAGTTCATTTTCACTTTTGTTCCCCTTGCCTTTGGAGACGTGTCTTGAAAGAAGTTGCTGTGGCTGATGTCGAAGAGGTCACTGCCTAGGATCTCCTCTAGGATTTTGGTGGATTCCTTTCTCACATTGAGGTCTTTCATCCATTTAGAGTTTATCTTTGTGTATGGTGTAAGAGAATGGTCGATTTTCATTCTTCTGTATATAGCTATTCAATTTTCCCTGCACCATTTATTGAAGAGACTGTCTTTTTTCCATTGGATATTTTTTCCTGCTGTGTCGAAGATCAGTTGACCATAGAGTTGAGGGTCCCTATCTGGACTCTCTCTTCTGTTCCATTGATCTATGTGTCTGTTTTTGTGCCAGTACCATGCTGTCTTGGTGATCACAGCTTTGTAATATCACTTGAAATCAGGCAACGTGATGCCCCCAGCTTTTCAGTAATGTGGCAGGATACAAAAATCAATGCACAGAAATCAGTTGCTTTCCTATACACTAACAATATTACTGTAGAAAGAGAAATTAGGGAATCAACAGCACCAAAAACCATAAGATATCTTGGAATAAACTTAACCAAAGATGTGAAGGATCTGTACTCTAGAAACTACAGAACACTTATGAAAGAAATGGAAGAAGACACAAAAAGATGGAAAAACATTCCATGCTCATGGATCAGACGAATAAACATTGTTAGAATGTCTTGCTGCCCAGAGCAGTCTATACTGTCAACACCATCCCGATCCCAATACCAATGGCATTTTTCAAAGTGCTGGAACAAACAATCCTAAAATTTGTATGGAATCAGAAAAGACCCCGAATTGCCAAGGAAATGCTGTATACTTTTTTTAAGATTTATTTATTTATTTTTTGGGGGGGAGAGAGAGAGAGAGAGGAAGGGGCAAAGGAAGAGGGAAAGGAGAGAGAGAATCTAAAGCAGACTCCCAGCTGAGCATGGAGCCCAATATGGAGCTCAATCCCATGACCATGAGATCATGACCTCAGCTGAAATCAAGAAGCGGACACTTAACTGCCAGAGCCACTCAGGCACCCCTATATCTGTATAATTTTTAAAGGCTGAGGGGAAATAAACCAAAATGTTAATAGTGGTTATTCTTGGGTAGAAGGACTGTGAGAATTTTTTTATATTTATTTATATATATTTATTTGTTTCCTGTTTTACTCTTGTTTTTCTAGATTCCCCTCATCTTCTTATTTTCCTCTCTTTCCAGACTAGAGTCTCTGCTTTTTTACTTAACCACTCTCTTGACAATATGCTAAACTAAGTTGTAATTATCTTTATCATATAAACTTGATAAAATCTCACTGTGGTTGAATCTAACTAACTATGGAGCTGTCTGGTTCTGTGTCTATACCTGAACTGCTAATAACACCTTGATAAATTGTACCCCTAGGTCATTTGGAACCACTAGCAATGGACAGTCATCCCTATTAATACTGTAAAACCCAATCTTTACAATCTATATACTGTTTTCTCCTAGTGATCTTACCATTTACATCAGCGTGGACAGAACTGGAGGGTATTATGCTGAGCGAAATAAGTCAATCAGAGAAAGACAACTATCATATAGTTTCACTTATATGAGGGATATAAGAAAAAGCACAGAGGATCATAGGGGAAGGGAGGAAAAATGGAATGGGAAGAAATCAGAGAGGGAGACAAACCATGAGAGACTTGTAACTATGGGGAAAAAAACTGAGTATTGCTGGAGGGGAGGTGGGTGGGGGTATGGGGTAACTGGGTGATGGGCATTAAGGAGGGTACGTGATGTGATGAGCATGAGTGTTATATGCACCTGATGAATTACTGAACTCTACACCTGAAACTAATGATGTACTATATGTTGGCTAATTGTATTTAAATAAAAAAAAATACTGTACAGCCATCTTCTATAGTCATTGAGCCCTCACTCCCATTTCCCATACATAATCTCCAAACATCTCAAGCTCCACATTCTGTTACTCTTCTCAATCTCAGTAGTCAACCTATGCTTCAGGTTGATAAAGAAAATAGAAACCATTAGATAGGAATCTTAGCATCACAAATAAGCCAAATCTATATGTCTGCCTCTATCTGTTAGCTTTTTCTCTTCAATTCCAGTCATTACAGTGGAACTCCAATTCCTTCAATTTCTTGGATCCATCTCTTCACATATAATCAAGTGCAATACACAATATTCTGCCTCCTTTCTACTTACTCTCCTAGATATCTTTCTCCATTGTCTCTGTACCATCCTCCTTTCTGGCCTTAATTTGATCATCCTGTTCTCATTGTATAAAAAGATGTTTATATTTTGAGAATTATCTTAAATTTATACAAGGTCAAGAAAGTAATGTCTTTTTCTACATAAAGAAGATTCAGAGAGCAATATATGACAACATCCCTATATGTACTCATCAGAATTAATATTTTAACATGTTGCCATATTTTCTTCAGATTATTAAAAATAAAAATAATATTTGTATGCAAAATAGTGAAATTGGGCCCCTATCTTGCAGCATGCACAAAATTGACTCAAAGTTGATTAAAAACTTAAACATAACACCTGAAACATAAACTCCTAGAAGAAAACACGGGGGAAAATTTCCTAGAAGTTGCTCTTAGCAGTGATTTTTTTGGATTTGACACTTAAAGCAAGGACAACAGAAGCAAAAATAAAGAAGTGGGACTCTATCAAACTAAAAAGTTTCTGCAGAGCAAAGGACACAATAAAATGAAAAGGCAATGTGGGAGAATATTTGCAAACCATATGTCTGAATATATACAGAACTCTTAAATTTAATAACAAAAAACAAAGTACTGAAATAGACATTTTTGCAAAGAAGACATACAAACTGCCCGCAGGTATATGAAAAGATACTCAACATCATTAACCATCAGGGAAATGCAAATCAAAATCACAATGAGATATCACTTCACATCCAGTAGAATGGCTCTTATCAAGGAGTCAAAAGATAACAGGTGTTGGCAAGGAAATGGAGAAAAGGGAAATCTTTGTGCATTGTTGGTTGGAATGTAAAATGGTATAGCCATTATGGAAAACAGTATGGAGGCTTCTCAAAAAATTCAAAAGAGAACTACCATATAATCCAGCAGTCCCACTTGTGGGCATATATCCAAAGGAAATAAAATCAGCATCTCAAAAGGATGCCTGCACTCCCATGTTTATTGCAGTATTATTCACAATAGCCTCATAGGGAAAGAGTCTATGTCCATCAACAGATGAATGGATAAAAAATGTGAGAGAGATATAAAGATATCAGCGTTAAAAAAGAAGGAAATCTTGCCATTTGCAACAACATGGATGAACCCGGAGGATGTAATACTAAGTGAAATAAGCCAAACACAGAACGATAAATACTGTATGGTCTCACTTACATGTGGAATCTAAAAAAATGCAAAAAACCAAGCTCATTGTAACAGAGTAGAATGGTGGTTACCAGAAAGAAGCTGGGGTGTGGAGGAGAAGGGGAAATTAACAACAACAACAAAAAAAGGAAGTACATAGAAAGGAGAATGGTGGTTACCAGGGGCTGGGGAGATGTGGGTTATGGAGATTTTTGTTTAATGGGGACAGAGTTTCAGTTTTACAAGAAGGAAAGAGTTCTGGAGATGGGTGGTGATGGTTGTACAGGTATGTGTATATGTTTACATACCTGCGCCACCATCTATATATGATTGAAATGCACACATATATATGATATATGATTGAAAATGACATCATGAGGATGCAAAAGAAAAAGGGCACCATTGATATGGATTACTGTAAAAAGAGAAAAGAACATTCTGTAAACTGTTATTCTTGAAACTAATATCTAGGAATATCAGAGAAACATATAAGAACTTTCTGAAACCCAAGTGTGACTTTGTAAGAACTGAACAGGCTGAAATGCAAGGGTCCAGCTGAGATAAGAGGATGACAGCCTCAGCAATGATAGCAACAGCAAAATGACACCAAGATTCATGCTCACTGCTTAAATTGATTACTATCAGGAGCTCAGGATGACCCAATAAATAACACCCTTCTTCTCTACTTGGGTTTGAACCAATTGTTAAAAAAATACATATATTAATACAGATGGGAGGCCAAAATATCACTGTTCTTACAAATAAATGTGATAACAGAGACTGTAGCTTTCATTTAGAGGCAAGGACATGCTCTTACTAACACTGGGTCTCCGAATTAGAGAGACTTACCTACCCAACAGTGCAGAATCCAGGAAGACCTGTGAACACCGAGATTACTGCCGTAACAGGGAGCAATCAAGAATAGGAAGTCTCTTCAAGCAGGCAGCCTGTCCATCAGTTGATGAATGGGGAGACAAAATGTAGTATATCTACACACTTCAATATTATTCAGCCACAAAAAGGAATGAAATACTGATTTATGATGCCACATGGAATAAAAATATTATGCTAACTGAAAGAAGCCAGACAAAAAAGGCCACATAGTGGTTGCCAGGGCTAGGGGTAGAAGGGAATAGAGAGTGGCTGTGAATGGGTATGAGGCTTATTTTGGGGGTGTTGGAGATGTACTAGACTTAGTGGTATTGGCTGCACAACTTTGTGAATATGTAAAAAGCATTAACTCGTACACTTAGCAAAGTCAATTTTATGTTATGTGAGTTGCATCAACAAAAAGAGGAAGAAAGTTTTAAAACCACGTCATACTGTTTAAAAAAAAAAAACTTTTTAAATTGATGAGTTACATGAAGACCAAGTTGACAGAGGCTTTTTCATCCAACATCTGACATTCTCTATGGGTTAAGTTATTCCCCAGCAAGTTAGCAAGGTGCAAAGCATCCATGATTAGCTCAAGCTCAGAGAAATCCTCTCTATTATAAGTTAGGCAGGCCTGAAGAATAAGAAAGCAATGCACGCTATAAGAGATGTAATCTTTAGTTATTTTTATTCAAATGTTAGCAAGAACTGTAAACAACACAATAAAGACAACAAATATTTGAACATGAAATAGAAAGTAGGGTTATGTTTACATGAAACAATAAATGGTTTCTTCCAATCTTGGAACTCTTAGTTTACTCTTAAAATATTAAACTCTTTTAGAGGGAAACATTCATAGTTTTCTGTTAAAAGCATTACATGTGAAGTTTTCATAGCAAACAAAGGGAAAATCCCATGTGGGCATTGTCCAGTACTATGCCTTTAAAGCTGGCAGCCACACCCTTTGGTGCATATACCTCAAACTTCAGTTGTTACTCTGATCTCCCAGAATTTATTCTAAGGTGTTTGTTTGTTTGTTTGTTTGTTTTCCCTCAAGATTCCCAGCCTAATGAACCAGATACTGAGGATTTAAGGTCACCCAAGAAATAACATTCCTCTTATCCACCTGAGTTTGAGCCACTGATGTAAAAGAAAAAAAAAAAAAAGGTTCAAAAACAACAAGGAAACTACACACAATTATTAAAAACTTAAAGTTTAGCTGATAGCAATCAAGAACACATGCTGCTCTCTTCAAGTAGACAGGGAGATTCCAAACGGAAGAGAGAAAGAGAGCCTGAAAATTTCTTCCTTACCAAACCTTCAGGAAACTTGAAGGGAGGAAGCAAGAAGGGGAAGAGAGAGGTGGGAATAATCCCATTTGGATGCTCTTCTAGTGGGAAGGAAACATCAGCAGTAGGGAATGAAGGTCCCTTTCTGCACATTTTAATGTGCCCAGCTCCAAATGCTTTCTATATGCTGTTACATTTAACCACTACAATGACTGTGTGAGGTAGATACTGCTATAAGTTTCATTTTACAGATAACTGAAGCTGAGAATAAATTATTTGCAAGAGGTCACGCACACCTGATCTCTCTGCCATCAAACTAGACTATCGCCAGAGCAAGTGTTCTTAAGCATTGTATGCTATGGAGATACAATTAAAAAAAAAAAAAGCTGAATTAAAATCCTCACAGGAGACAATAAATGACAGAACTTCCACTGCACAAAATTAAATCAGTGTTGAATAATAAAAATCGGAATGTAAAGGTCAAAGGAATGAATATGCAGAGAGCAGATAGCTAACTGATGAATAGTAAGGTTTCCTAGAGAGGAAACCAGAACAAATGAAGCTGAAATGAAATAAATAAATAAATAAATAAATAACAGAACATTTTCCTAAGATGTAACAATAGCAACAACAATACAATATGAATTTTTCAGGTAAAAAGGTCTGGCCATGTTTTGAAGAAAACAGGAATTACATTCAGTAACATATATTGAGCGCCTAGCGTTTGATGGCTGTGTTATTTAGTGCTTTGATAAAAGGGACAGCAAAATATAGTCCCTTCCCTTCAAAGGGGTAAAGGTCTATTGGAAAAAAACACAAAAAAGATGGTTATTTAAAATATGGCAAATATAGCGATCGATAAAATAATGATGCAGGTCATTGTAGCATCAAAGCAAGGCAAACGGTTGGTTGGTAGTGTCCATGGTCCGTCTATTGGAGCAGACTTCTAAGAGACTGTAAAATATAAAATATTCATTATGTCCAAGCACTAGACACAGGGAAATGAAAGGATATTTATTCAAGGTTTCAGGACAATAGGGACAAATAAAATAGAAAAATGTAACATTCATGTGGGAAAATATATATAGTTCCTTGTTTCTGCATCAAAGAAGTCCAGAGTATGGGCTGGAGAAGTTCAAGGCCAGGAAAGTGGGCAAGTGAGAGTTAAGAAGATGTTACATGCCATGTTTTAGGGTGGGAACTCTATCCCAAGGTGATAAGACATCAGTGAAGGGTTTTATGCAGGGTCAAAAGATGTCATGCTACATCACTTGCTGCTCCTCAGAAGAATGCATTGGGGGCAGGGTGACTAGTTGAGAGGCTGTTGAAAAGTCCAGGTGAGAAAAAACAAGGACCTAGAAGAGTGAGAAGTAATTAGAAGGGAAAACAGGATGAATGCCAGGGATATTTAGGAAGGAAACTGGGTGGAATTAGGTAATTTGTTGAAAAGTCTGATGGACAAGATAGAGGGCTGAAGAGTCCAGTGATGCCTTCTGTATTTGCAGCTGGAGTGATTGGGTCGTGAGAATGCAGCATGCTGAGTGGAGAAATAAAATGTCACACATTAAATTTCTAATCCTCCCTAGAGGGAGCTTCATGTTATTGTTTTATTTTTGATTTGAGGAATTATATAAATATGGGTTCAACTCAGTTTTTTAAAAATCTGAAACTAGTCACTAGGAAAATTACAAGTTTGTTAGCACCCCAAATCTCCATAGAAGGTTTTAAAAAATAACTAAAAATAGTCAATGTGGTGAAAGACAGAGCCAGAGGAAAGAGAAAAGTGGTAAAACTAGACTAGAACAAACCCAACTAGAAAACATAAAATAGGGTGACAGGAATAAACATAGGCAGAGTTCTGGAAAAAAAAAATGGAACTTTTAAAAAAAAATTATTTTATTATGCTAATCACCATACATTACATCATTAGTTTTTGATGTAGGGTTCCATGATTCATTGTTTGTGTATAACACCCAGTGCTCCATTCAGTACGTGCCCTCTTTAATACCCATCACCAGGCTAACCCATCCCCCCACCCCCCTCCCCTCTAGAACCCTCAGTTTGTTTCTCAGAGTCCATCGTCTCTCATGGTTCGTCTCCCGCTCCGATTTCCCCCCCTTCACTTTTCCCTTCCTACTATCTTCTTCTTTTATTTTTTTAACATATAATGTATTATTTGTTTCAGAGGTACAGGTCTGTGATTCAACAGTCTTACACAATTCACAGAGCTCACCATAGCACATACCCTCCCCAATGTCTATCACATCCCTCCCATCCTTCCTACCCCCTTCCACTCCAGCAACCCTCAGTTTGTTTCCTGAGATTAAGAATGCCTCTTATCAGTGAGATCATATGATACATGTCTTTCTCTGATTGACTTATCTTGCTCAGCATAATACCGTCCAGTTCCATCCATGTCGTTGCAAATGGCAAGATTTCGTTCCTTTTGATGGCTGCATAATATTCCATTGTATATAAATAAATAAATAAATATATATATACACCACATCTTCTTTATCCATTCATCTGTTGATGGACATCTTGGCTCTTTCCATAGTTTGGCTATTGTGGACTTTGCTGCTATAAACATTGGGGTGCATGTACCCCTTCAGATCACTGCATTTGTATCCTTGGGGTAAATACCCAGTAGTGCAATTGCTGGGTCATATGGTAGCTCTATTTTCAACTTTTTGAGGAACCTCCATACTGTTTTCCAAAAATATGAAACTTTAAACACTTCTATTAAAGAAAAAAAGCTCTCAAATTGGGTCAACAAAATATGACTTCTGCTTATTATGGCAACTGCCAGGTCACACCTGACTTACCTTTCATCCAATTTCAGTTAAAGACTCTAAAGTGTTCAACTCGAGATAAAATCTGACAGCAACACAGCTGATTGATGAAAAGAGAGGCCCACATTCAGATTCCAATACTATGCCTGCTAGCAGGATATTTGACGAGATGATCCCAGAAAGTCAAGCCTGAAATGAGCACGCACTTCTCTCTGAACCAGAAATTGGTTGCCAAAATCACCTTCCAAAAAGCATGTGCCCCAAGTTGAACATATCAGGAACCTCAAATCTCTGTGTCTCCTGCATCCCTCTTCTGGGCATCTGTCAGTGTTCTCCATCTCAATCAATGGCACAATATCCCGTTGTTTTAACCGATTCTTGATACCTTCCCTTTCCTCACACTCCCTACTCCCTGTGCAGTCTGTCACCTGCTCTGATGATTTTACCCCTGAGATATCTCAAGTTTGACTGCTTCTTTCTGTCTCAGCACCATTACCACAGTCCAGGTTCACCAGGTAATTTCCTAGGCAATTCTCTAATATCCATTGTCTATGCCTTTCTCTTCCATCTACATATTTTCATTGAATGTCAGGATTATGTTGTATGTGCCTGTCAGTCTTTTTGACACAAGAGCTGCTGAAGTGAACAAGATGAAATCCCTGGTGTGATGGAACCTACGTTTTAATCAGGGAGATTGACAAACAGCACATGCTTACATAATTTAGTATCAGGTAGTGATACACTCCAAGGGTAACTGAGCAGGATAAGGACCGGCACTGTTATGGGTGCCATTTTAGATAGGACAGCCATGGTGTGTCTGAGAAGGTGACATTTGAACAGAATGACCCAATGACCCTATTTAGAAATGGCACTGATCTTCCCAGGTGGAATAGTAAGAACCAAGACCCTAAGTGGGAGCAACCCTGGTGTGTGGAGGAGTAGCAAGATGACCTGTTTAGGCGGAACTGAGTAAGCAAGGGAAAGCAAGGCAGGGACTCAGTCATGCAGGTCAGGATAATGAGTATGGGTTTGGATTTTTATTCTTATTTTTCTGAGTGATGTGAAGTACTGGGGTTCGGGAGCAAATGGTCAAGAAAGAATTCTTGAGATGTCTTCAGTGCAGAAAAGGTGGTTTTATTTAAGCATGGGGCACAGGACCCGTGGACAGAAAGATCTACACTAGGGTTGTGATGGGTGACCGATTACATACTTTTAAGTTGGGAGAGGGTTAGGGATAGTGTAAGTCTCTAAGGAATTTGGAATCAAGGTTTCCAGGACTAGCTGTTGTTAGGATAAGGTCATTTACTACTGTCTAGTAAACCCTTAGTCATGAGACCCTTTAGATGTATGTCAGTGGACCATATGCTTGGCAGATGATTGCTAACATATATCTTGGGGTGGGGGAGATAAAGGAAGTTTCCAAAGGGATTTTTTAATATATATTTTTTTAATTTTATTTACTTATTTGAGAGAGAGAGCAAGAGAGCATGAGCAGGGGCAGAGGGAGAAGCACGCTCCCCACTGAGCAGGGAGCCCCATGCAGGCCTCAATCCCAGGACCCCAGGATCATGACCTGAGCTGAAGACAGATGCTTAACCTACTGAGCTACCCAGTACCCCTCCAAAGGGATTTTTTTTAAATTTAAATTCAGTTAATTAACATATAGTGTATTATCAGTTTCAGAGGTAGAGTTTAGTGATTCATCAGTTGCATGTAACACCCAATGCTCATTACATCAAGTGCCCTCCTTAATGCCCATCACCCAGTTACCCCATCGCCTGCCCAGCCACCTCCACACAAAGGGATTTCTATATGTTAAAGAAGACTTACAGGATCCTGGAGATCAGACTAATGTCAGGCTAAGGTCACCTTTTGCTTTTAGCAAAGTACTCACATCGAAGCAGTTGAGTTCCCAGAGGAAGGTTACTCTGCCTGCCTCAAGTACCTGTCAATGGGCTGTAAATTGTAAGGAAGCTTCTTCTTCTTATTATTATTTTTACATTCATTTCACCTTTGTTCTCCACATCACTGAGCACATGTATTTTTGACCAGAGATTAAATTATATGTTTTATATTTTAAGCATTTAAATTTTAAAAGATAACTCTGGGTCCTTTGTGAAGAAGTCTGTGATGGGAGGGCGCCTGGGTGGCTCAGTTGGTTAAGCGACTGCCTTCGGCTCAGGTCATGATCCTGGAGTCCCCAGGATCGAGTCCCACATCGGGCTCCCTGCTCAGCAGGGAGTCTGCTTCTCCCTCTGACTCTCGCCCCTCTCATATGCTCTCTCTCTCTCGTTCTCTCTCTCAAATAAACAAATAAAAAATCTTAAAAAAAAAAAAGAAGTCTGTGATGGGAAAAATGGGAGTGGGAAGACTGTGGCTGAAATTTTCCAGAGACATCTGAGGCTGGGTCGGGGGTATGGCAGAGATAGTGAGAAAGAATGAACTCAGTATGTATTTTCAAAGGAAAGCCACGGAATCTCAATTGGATGCGGAATGTGAAAGAAAGCGTGTTCATGACTGAATGAGTGAGAATCAAGACTGAATTGGTTGAGCCATTTATTAAGTATAAAACAGAAGAGAAGAAATTTGATGCAGAAGTGGAAAGAAATGTGGTTTAAAGTTGTTTTGGGGAGGGTTGTGGGTTTTTTTTTTTTTGAGACTAGAAGGGTACTAATATTATAATCCGTGCATATCAACTTTCATAGAAAAAGCCTTTTAAAATGTCTTAACCCACTTCTGTGCTTCAGTCAGTGGAGTGTAATGAAAAAATTAGGTATTTCTTTTCTGCCTAATGCTCCTATAGGTTATTATCATCCTTACTCTGAGTATCAGTTGTCACTATTTGGGACTCTGATATTACCCCTGGAAGATGAAGGAGAATCTACACAAGCAGAGCAGAACACAGAACTTGGCCCAGATATTTATAAATACAGTAACTTGTATAAATGTACACTATGGTTGATATGGGTAAATTTTGTAGAATTTTGAGTGATTTTTTTCTGCCCTTTTTTTTTACTATTTTGTGTTTTCTAAATGTTCTAAGTGATATAATAATTTTATTGTTTTTATTCAGAAAAATATGCGAATTTATTTTCACTGTTTAAGATCTAGGCACTACTTAAATATTCATAATCAAGAGATGAAAGTGCTCCCAACACCTCCCTAGAGGTACCCATGCCTAGAAGTACAGATTTTAATAATTCACTATACATTGTCCTGGGTTTTTCCATGCCTTTAAATGTGTTTATCATTATCCTTGCCTTAAGTTTTTCTTCATACCTATGTATCTGTTTCTATACATATACACAAATGTACATTTTTTTAAAGTAAGTGAGCTCATATTATTATATAATTTACATTTTTTCCACTTAATTATATGTCTTGGATTTACTTCCATATTGGAATATATCGTGATCCTTCATTATTAACTAAACAAAAATTAAGATAAAATAGAACAAAATCTACCTCATATCCCATAAAATGGGTGAAATGTCACTTGTGTAACTATATCTCTTAATTTCCAGTTATTTTGTTTCCTATTATTTGCTAATACAAGTGGTGCTAGGAAAACATTCTTAGCAGTATAACATTTTACATGCAAGAATATTGCTTTAGTTTAGTCTCCTAGAAGCAGTATTGTTAGATCAAAAATTATGCACATTTCAAATCATCATAGATGCTGAAAAGTTGCTCTTCAAAAAGATTTACCAAAGTCCCATCAACAGTACATGACCAGATTTCTTTCTCCATAGCTGGTCAGTTAGATTACCTCATTACCATAAGCGTTTTTTTTTTTTTAATGTTTGCTTTTTGTTTGTTTGTTTGTTTGTTTTTGTTTTTGTTTTTGTTTTGGAGGGAGTATGAAGAAATGTGTGGGAGGGGGAAGAAATTTAGATTCCCATAGGCCCCATAAATTTCTCCAAATTTTTCTTTAATATGGACAGAGGGGCACCTAGGTGGTTCAGTCAGTTAAGCATCTGACTCTTGATTTTGGCTCAGGTCATGATCTCAGAGTCATGAGATTGAGCCCTGCGTTGGACTCTGCTAAGGTGGGTGTTGAGCCTGTTTAAGATTCTCTCTCTCCCTCTCCCTCTCCCTCTGCCCCTTCCACGCTCATGTGGGTTCATGTGCTTGCTCTCTCTCTCTCTCAAAAAAAAAAAAAAAAAAATATATATATATATATATATACATATATATATATATAAAATCTTTAAAAAAAATAAAAGGGGTGCCTGGGTGGCTCAGTCATTAAGCGTCTGCATTCTGCTCAGGTCATGATCGTAGGGTCCTGGGATCGAGCCCCGCATCGGGCTCCCTGTTCAGTGGGAAGCCTGCTTCTCCCTCTCCCACTCCCCCTGCTTGTGTTCCCTTTCTCGCTGTGTCTCTCTCTGTGAAATAAATAAAATCTTAAAAAAAAAAAAGACAAACAGTTCATTTAAAAAAATATGGACAAAGATTTTTCTTCCTTCTTATGTAAAGTGCTTTGCAGATACAGTTTTCAAGCTCACCCTTACAAACCAGATTGTTGCTTAGATTATTTTTCAACCCAAAGTTATTTAAACAACAGTATAAAACTTTCCAAGCTAACAGATTCTATAGACAATCTAATTCATGTTTAATTTCTGTTTTTTTTTTTTTTTTTTGCTGCTTTGCAGTTAGAGAATATGGTTGTAATTTATCGAGCTCTTTATTAGAGCCATCATATATGGCTATATGTTTCATGTGCATTTGAAGGAATGTTTATTTTCTTTCATTTGTAGGGTATGGTGGTTTGTTTCACATGGTAGGACTTTTTCTTTTCAAGACTTTTATTTAGTCCTTGATACCCTTATTTACTTTTATTTATCTATTTGTTTTATCAAAACAGAAAGATGCCATTAAATTCTCCTACAACAGTTATGGATTTTTCAATTTTTTTCTTGTATTTTTTATGAGATTTGTGTTAAATCTTTCAAAGCAATGTAGTCAGGTGAAAAATATTTAAAAAAATTATAGCCTTTTGGGTGGATTGATTTGTATGTTTCACTTTGTCTAGTTTACATCCTTTTTTACTCATTTAATCTTATTTTAACTCTATCGCATCACCTTTTTACCCTCATCCTTTGCTTCGCCTATATTTCTCAAAGCCATTATTTTCAGACATTAGATTGTCTACATATGATCTATTCAGAATTTGTGTTTGGCCTTTGAATCGGAAGATTTGTATCTTTTTTCCAGTTATGTGTTGATGTTTTCCTATTTTCCACCCTGTTCTCTCTAGCTGGACTTTCTGGAGTTCTTCTGTCTCTTAATTTTATTGCCAGACTTTCCATCTGTTTTCTCTATTACGCAGAACAGGAAAATCTTGGAGAATGCCTTGACTGTATCTTCCCTGTCACTCATTGTCTTTCTTTTTTTTAATGTTATGTTAATCACATACATTACATCATTAGTTTTTGATGTAGTGTCCCATGATTCATTGTTTGCATATAACACCCAGTGCTCCATGCAGAACATGCCCTCTTTAATACCCATCACCAGGCTAACCCATCCCCCCACCCCTCTCCCCTCCAGAACCCCCAGTTTGTTTCTCAGAGTCCATAGTCTCTCATGGTTCGTCTCCCCCTCCGATTTCCTCTGTGTACATTCTGCTTCCCAGCCTGGGTGCTGTAACTCTGGTTAAGGCAGTCATATATACAGTATACCCCAACAGGAGTCCATCTGGGTATCAGGAATTCACAAAAGTCAGCCAATGTAAATTGCTCTGAATTTGAATTTTATACACTTTATGAGCAGATCACTTTAAAAAGTCCCAGTTTTAGAGTTGTTGTGTGTTGTAGTATGTGCTTGAAAACTTTGAATACTCAAAGTTTCACAATCTGTATCAGTGATAATTTCATGCCAGATGACCGTTACAATAAAATACTTGTTTGAAAATGTTATTTCATTTATATTATGTCCATTGACTCATTCTGTCCTTTTAAAATTGATCCAATCTTTAAATTAAAGATTGACTTCCTTAATCTTTGGTCCAAATGCTGTTTGTGAGCTTCTTATGTGTACATTTTCTGGTAATATCTGTAACAGTTTATGAGAATAAGTAATCAGCCAAATTATAAAGCAAAACTTGTTACAAAGAAATACATTGTTGTATTACAAAACAATAATTAATATTAACTATTGAAGTAATTATTTCCATTTTAATGTGATTTGATGTGTTTTAGGATAAAGGTATATCAAGTTGGAGGCTCAGGAATGCATAGTTTTTTAATTTTTATTTTATTTTTTACCACTGAAACAAAAGCAATTTCTTTCTTTTTTTTTTTTTAAGTAGGCTCTATGCCCAGTGTGGAGCCCAGTGAAGGGCTTGAACTCACGACCCTGAGATCAACACTTGAGCTGAGATCAAGAGTCAGATGCTTAACTGACTGAGCCAGGCAGATGCCCCTTAATTTTTTTTTTTAAGATTTTTTATTTATTTGACAGAGAGACACAGCGAGAGAGGGAACACAAGCAGGGGCAGTGGGAGAGGGAGAAGCAGGCTTCCTGCAGAGCAGGGAGCCCAATGTGGGGCTCCATCCCAAGACCCCGGGATCATGACCTGAGCTGAAGGCAAATGGTTAATGACTGAGCCACCCAGTTGCCCCTGTAATTATTTAATTTATGAGAGTATTTAATAATTTATTAAATTTATTAAATTTATTTAAAATTAATTTATGAGAGTAATTATTTAATACAATAATTACTCTCATAAGATGAGAAAGATCTTCTCCTTATTTCTTTGGGCATTATAACTGTTCATCATGTATTTAGCAATTGGTTGTTTTCTCACCTTTGCTTTTATGATTAAATGGGCGATAACTTTGTTCAACCTGGTCTGCCTTCAGTAATTCCATGGAAAAGAAGGATTTGACAGAGGTGGTGGATAGGATACCCAGCTACTGGGTGTGCCAACATCTCTCCGGGGATTAGGAGCTACCAGGGGAAATGCCCTTCTTCTGCAGCATCATTCTTCTTGCCCTGGTGAAGATGAAAATCCCTCTTCAACCCTCTGCTGCTCTTACTCCAGAAGGAACCATTTAGCTGTTCTCAACAGAACACCTCCCAACCATCACTTGTTTAAGACCCAACTCTCCCCCACCTCCCCTTCCCTACTCCTTGATTCTGGTAAGGGTGGACTTTGAAGTTCCCCAGAACTGCCCCTGGTTCTGCAGGAGTCTTCATCCGTGTGTTTGGCTATATTTTCTTCTTGGCTTGCTTTTACATAGATCCAGTTCTACTCGTCATCGCTTAGGAAGTTCTGAAACCTTCCAGTTTGTTAATTGCAGTGATATAGTCCTTTGTTTTAGAGATGCATTTACCACTTTTTCATGTGATTTACATGTGGTCAGGATGGGATTATGTTAAATGCTTAGAGATCATTTAAACCAATCGCTTCCACACAAATGTGTTGTATAATTAGAAAAATAGCCTTGTCAGAAGATGGTTATAATAAAAATAATCATAATTTTTATTCACTTTTGCAAAAACAAAAGTTGAGCAAAATCTAACTTAGCCACTGCATGCTTTCAGGGAGGAATCTGGCTCTCTATGTAGAGCTGTAGAATATTTGATACTCATGATGAAGGTTTAAAAATGCTTTCTATTAATAACTAATTAGTGGCTGCCCTGCTGTTGTCATCCTGAGCAAGTGGAGAACCGTGAGAAACTAACCTGAGTTGAATGTGAATAGGAAAAGGACACTTGGAGGTAACAGATTTTATGTTTAGGCTTTCTGTATGTTTTTCAGCACCACAAATTACAGCTACTGTGAGATTAGCTGCAAAGGACTCACTGGGCCCACTTTGCCCAGCTGCACTTTGAGCAAAGGTGATATCAAGCAAAGCTGACTGCGGTTGCAGTGGTGATGGCATGGAAGGCCCTCCTAATTGCATCAACAGTGGCTTAGAAGCATGGGGATTTTTCTTTTTCTCTAAAATGTGCCCCAGAGTCAAGAAAAACTCAATGCTTGATATTCTCCAGGTCCTGCAAGGCTGCTTTTCTGTTAGGCAGAACTTCCATGGGAAATGTTTTATTTTGCTCTCTCAGCATGTGTATTTTTGTCAACTTCAATTAACCAGAATTCAAGGAAACAGATGTTCAAGTTCAGTGGTTTGACTTTTGTTTTTAGCTACATTTCCATCTTAAGAGAAGAAAAAGTCTTGGCAAAAATCCATGATTTAGTTTAACAAAATACAACAGCGCGCGCGCACACACACACACACACACACTCGCACACACCCTCACATATTGAAACAACTGATGGAGTACATCCATTAAACTTGTATGAAATCTTCTATGGCTTTTGTGCCTCGAGCAGTGAGAAATGACACTCAAAATGATGCCTTTTAAGAATATGCAAGATAGCCAGCTGATCAAAAATAAATATTAAATATTGTTCATTAGAGTCTCCTTACCCAGCAGGGATGTGAATAAAGAGAGTTGTAACTATGAGAGGTTTTGCCTGGCGGGAGCTCTGGTCTTAGAAACATTGCCATGGGCAACTTGCTCTCTGACAGGAAGTCAGCCAGGGGGATAAATACTCTGCAAAATATTTCTTCTCTGTCCTTGGTTTTCCTGTTGGTATCTCACAGTAACTGAAACCAACCAGAAGCCACCAGAGGGCTGGAAGTCTTGGGGTTCCAGTTCACAGAAATCACCCGTTCAGGACCTGGAGCCGGGTAGAGAGGGTGGAGAGAGAGTGTGATGTGCAAGCAGAGGATATCAATGGGAGGGGATGATAGTCTCTTGTTAGAAGGTGGGGGAGAGACACTAAATTATCCCCCAAACTGAGAAGGCACTTTGCAACTGGAAAATGGAGGAGGCCACTCCACACAATCTACACAGATTTATTCAGGGTAACCTACTCACAGGGGATCCAGCAGAGTACGATCCACAGCAGCTGCAGAGTTATTCTCCACCAAATCTGGACCTTAGTCCACAGACTTTATAGAGCAAGGAGACATGCTGAACACTGTACTGAGATCAGAGGGTTCGCACACACCTCAGAGGGCTTGCATGCACCTTACTGACAGCTAACCTGTAATTAGATCTTATGGTACCTACCACCTGTGCATCAAGAAGAGGAAAGACTTTGTTATCTTCAGCAGATTCATGGGAAGCCGAAACAAGCCTTCTTACATCCTGGCCCTTGCAGGCATTTCTAAGGTTATGTATATTAATCTCCAAGGGGCCCAGAACACACAGACCCAATAGAGGTCACTGAGCAAACATGAACAAGAGGGAGGGCTAGAGATGGAGTCAGTATTGTTCGCATTCCTACAGCTCTCTTCATAAATATTGGGAGAGCCTTCCTTATAGCATTACTGAATTGTGGGGTTCTAGGAATGGCCCTTCTTGCTCGGAGATGGATGATCCACCTCCTTTGTTCCTCTGAACTTAGTTTGTGGGACACTGTGGTTCTCAGCCCTGGCCTAGAAACATAGGAAACTTCTCGGTTTCAAACCATGTGATGATACCTATGTTCTAGTGTGGAAATCAAGTTTCTGAGTGGTTAGTAAATTCAAGCCAGGTCACAGCTAATATATGGTAGTGGAGCTGAAATTAAAACTGATTTCTCTTTGGCTACCATGTCTGCCTTCTCAGTAGTCTTACAAGTCTATATTTCTACTTTGTCCATTGAACTTGGTTTTTACCTTCTTCATTTTTTGGAGTCAATCCCTTAAAATTTCTCAGTGGTGTATTCTCTTGCTTTTCTACCCTACCCGCTGTGGTATTTTACTCTTTCTCCAGCATCTTCAGCTCTTTTGACCACTTAAATCAAAGAACCAGGTGGTAGATTCCAATTTGAGGTCATAAAACCATCTTCTTCTCTGGAAACAAATTGTGTAACCAAATTTAAATGCTCTGTTCTACAACAATGCTTTTTATTCCCATCTGGACACACAGTACAGTTTTAAATGTCTCCCCCAGTACACACGCATTTCCACTTTAGATTTTTTTTTTTTTTTTTTTGCATCCTCCAGAGCAAAACCTTTACTGATTGCCTTAGGAAATCAGCACAATTTATATTCTTCTCCTTCACAATAGATGGCTTTTCTTCCTTTCACACTGAGAAAATAATGATCATCAGACATGAAATTTCTTAACTAGTTTCATTCTACCTAAAATCCATCAATATTTTCATCTGTCCTTGTCTCCTTTCCTATGGATTCCATTCAATGAAATCCAATAGGCCTTTATCTGAGTACCTACTGTGAGCCATCAATATGCTGAGTGCTTAGGATCTAAAGATTAACTATATAAAAATGGCAGGTACTGTTTCCAGTTGTGCATAGCCTGATTTGTGTGGGGCAGAGGAAGAGGGGAGACAAATAGAGACAGATACAGGCATAGGCAAAGTAAAACATGGTACGCTGAGTGCTATTACAGGTACGTGGGAAGGTACTGTTGATCACAGGGGAAAAAGCAACTACCCTCACCTCAGGGTGTCAGGGAATGATTCACAGAGGACGCTATGCTTTCTCAGTCACCAGACAGCCCCACCAACATGTTCCAATTCCTTCCCTACTTCTCCCATAGAAATCATTCTTTCCACTTCACTGGGAAATTGTAAAACCTCTCCAATGCCTATTAAATAAAGCCCACACTCTTCGACATGCTTCTGAGGGGTGCTAGGTGACCTTGCTGCCACTTGGCTTTCCACCTCTCTTGTCACCATGTCCTTCAGGCACTCCGGACTCCATCTACCCTGCAGTCTTTCTAGCATCCTCACTGTCCTCGGGTGGTATTCTTTGCATAGAATCCCTTCTTCCCAATTTCTCTACCTGTCCAATTTTTTTTTTTCTTCTTCCAAGGCTAACTAAAATAGCCCTGAGAAGATTCATCTGATTTCTCACCTCTGAACAGTTTATTCTCCCCCCTCCCCATGGTCTTATCATACTTTATTTATATCTCTATTATAATACCTGTGACTGAAAGAAATGACTGTTTACATGTTTTTCTCCTTAATTTCAGTGCAGAGTCCGTAACTCATGCATCTCTATACACTGTCTAGTACATTGTGAGTGCTCAGTAAATGTGTATCTGACTGAGACTAAAATACACACATGCACACGCGCATGCACACATTTTGAAACAAAGACCAGACTCCATTACTGACTAAACAGTGTTCAGAAGAATGGTACATCTTTTGACTCTCGATTTTCTAAACCATATGTGGGCATTATAATGCCCTGCCAACTTTACATAACTATTGTAGAAAAACTTATGTGAAATTGCTTTAAAAAATGGCAGTCCAAAATAAATGAACATTCTCATAGGAGATGAAGTCTTTAGCAGGAAAGAAAACGTAGTTAATCCACAAATAAAGCTTCATTAATTTTATGAAATATTATCCCCTTTTACTTATTCAGCAGCTACATGGAAATGTTGTAGTTGCCGAAACAAACAGGCAAACAAACCCATACATACACAACAGGAGAACCCTAAACACATTTGCTCATGGATAATATTGCTTTGAAAAAGAGCATGGCATTTTGGTTAGTGAGAATGAAAAGGCTTAAAAATGAAAGGATAGCATAACTCTAAATCTTTTATTCATTCACTTCTCAAATAATGAAGCAGGACAATTGTGTCTCATGCATTGGACAAGACATCTGAAAAGCAAGTGTGCTGGTTTGCCTGTTCGAAAGCTAACTTTTTTATCAGCCAAACATATTAGTTATGATAAGCACATGGATATACGTGCATGGAGAATGCATTTTACATGCAACCCACCTACCTACGCCACACAAACCAATATATACACAAGGGGGTTGGAGTCAGATCCACCTGAAATCTTGGCTAGCTCTTCTGAGCCATATATCTATCCTGGGCACTAGTTTCCTTATTTGAGAAATGGATGGAATATCATTTGATGAGTTTGTCGTGAAAGTTAGAGAGGGATAATATGAAGAGCTTCACTTGGTATCTGAATCTTACTAGAGATTACTTAATGAGCTGTGGATCAAAGCTAACCTAAAAACCTTGACATATCAGACTGAGGCTTAGGTAGCTGGCACTGCCCAGTCCTTTTGCCCATAGAGCCAGAACCACAACCAATTCATGGCCTATGTAACTTAAATCAAATGTGAATTTTCCCATTCATTGCTGTGCTTTCAATATAAGTCCCATTTGCAGAAACTTGTCAAAGACCAAATTCACATCCTGTGTAATTCGACTGGGAAATCTGGGATGAGCAAAATGTAGGATTTACCCAGTTTCGACTATGCACACAGCTCCTCCTGTGGTGTGTGGTGTGTGGCGAGTGGCCCTGCCCTTTAAGGCTGCCTTGGGGGAAATGCCTCCTGCCTGTTCCAGAACTCCAGCCACCTCATGCAGAAGGAGGGTTTGAGTATATTTGAAACTCTTACTTGGTGTGCTTCGTTAATCTTCTCCTGGTGTCCCATTCTTCTATATGCTGAGCTTAACTTGTTGTGACTGGAGTTGATGGAAACCAAAGATCAGAGGCAATTTACATCTTGTAAACCACGGAGCCCTGGAAACCAACCCCGCCCCCCACCATGGCACAGCTGGAGAGATCTGCATTATTTAGTACTTCTGCCCTCCCCACTGCCTCCAAAGTCTTAAAGCACGCAAAGCAGCTGTCTCTCAGACTCGCACCTGATTATGCACTGTCTTATTTTATTTTCTAATTGTGGCACGAGAGTCACCCTTTTCTCCCTGCAGACAGTAAACCTCCCCCGGACAGGCCCTGGGTCTGACGTTTCTTTCACTGCCTGCTGACAGCACTAAGTTCGGTGCCACCAGCAACTAGATTGACATTTGGTTGCTTAATCAGCCAGAGTCAATATGCAATAAGGACATAAGTTAAAAAAAAAAAAAGGTTAATATGTGCCAGTTGCAAGGACTCTGCTACTAATTTTTCCAGAAGAAATGGTGCCATCTTTAATTAGAGTTCTCTCTCGCCCTGTCTTAGGTTCTGTTCCCTCAAAGGCAGATGCTGAGGCAACGACTTGGGTGCAGTTAGTTTATTTAGGAGGTGACCTTAGGAAACATAGATGAGGGAGGGGTAAAGGTGACAGGGAAGGGTAACACGCCAGTAAGGGTGCATTAATGAACAAGTTACCTACCACCAAGGGCTTCGTCTCTCAGGAGATCCTCTGAGGAGTCCTGTAGAATGCATTTCAGTATTGTCTTACCAAGGGGCAGGGGGACTGAGGTGCACATCTATGGATTCCCATCCATCACTGACTAAGGATTGCCTCTGTAGCAGTGAATTCCCTAGCAGTTCAGGCGGCAGACAGAGGACCTGCATGTTTGGAGCAGATAGCTCCTGAACATACTCTGTGTAATAACTGCAGTGGCTTTGGGAGGCAGGGGAATATCCCCTTGTTCATCTCTGTGAGGAGCTCTTGAGGATCAGGAACCCGTTCCCAACCAAGGAAGAAAAACCCAAAGAGGCTATGTAGTTTGACAGCCCTGGGCCTTAACCCTACTTGTGCTACTTCTTACTGCGTGATCTTGGACATAGGATTGGTCACTCTTAAACTTCATTTCCCTCATCTGTAAAATTCTGATGATGATATTGCAGGAATATATTGGCATTTAATGACCTAGGGATGTGAAGCACCTATTGTCTGCCTGGTACGCAGTAAGCGCTCCAAAAAATCATAGCTGTCATCATCATCTTCATCGTCGTCGTTTTTCAGCATTATGCCCTTAACACAATCTCTCAGAAAAAGTTTTGCTCTATCCAATTCCGACCAGCTGGTTTTGCTCGTGGTTTGAGGACATAGTAGAAGTTGCTGAGGGAGCAGTTGAAACTCTCAGCGGTGGCAGAGCTGCTCAGCAGGGATGCAGACCTCTGGGTGATCCCTGTGTTCCCTCAGGACCACTGTTGGAATTCCCTGCTGTACTGTCCAGAGGCTGAATCCCTGTGAGGTTCTAAGACTGAGTCTGTTTCCTTGTGGTTCCAGCGGCTCTCAAACAAAAGGAGAGGCCAATAAGAAGTCATAAGAGAAGGTTAAAGACCTGTCAACTTAATATGATAATAATGAAAATATTTTCAGTGCTTATTCCCTACTAGAGAGAGTACGTTACACACACACACACACACACACACAGATACATATATGTATACACGTATACATATATATTATATATTTAAAGTTACATATCATTGTTAAAACAAACTTATGATGTAAGTATTTCATTTTTGTTGGATGCCTTGAAGGGTTTGGGCTTGCCCAGGCCACACCGCTGCTGAGTGGGGGAGCCTGGGTATGAGCCAGGTCTGAATGTGTGCAGAAGCCCCGTACAGTGGAAAGTAGAGAAAACCCCTTTAGGGGCAGTTAATAAAGTTTGTAAGTCTTTTCCCCAGAAAATTAGTCCTGTGCTGGAAGGCTAGAGCCAAAGCCACATGATGTGACCAGCATATCTCTCTGCTAGCTAGTGGCATGACAAAGGGATGAAATGGCAGTTCAAAGCATAAACTCTGGTACCAGACTCCTGGGCTTGAAGGCTAGCTTTGCTTCTTATTAGCCATATGACCTGGAAAAGGTGCTTAACTTTTTTGCTTAGTTTCTTCCACTGCCATGGAGAGATAATAGCAGGAAGCCCCTGATAAAGCTATTGAGCGAACACACGTGTACATATTGTGCGTAATCTCAGAACAATGCTTGGTGTACATTAAGTATGACATATTGTTTGCCTTTTATTTTTCTTGACTAGACTGTATTCTCCATGTGATTAGGGTGTCTTCACTGTTTTGCTCCCTGCTATATCTGAAGAACTTAGAATAATTCCTCTTATATAATAAGCCCCTCCAAAACTTTTGCTCAGTGAATAGGCATATCACTTTCAAGTTTCTGAACCTTTGTAGTCCCATCTGTAATATGGAAACAGTAGCAGATGTCTTGAAGACTTCATGACTTTGCTACAATGACCAGATAAGCTGCTGACTACCTGGAGCCCTTTAGAAAAGTCTCAGAGGCTAGAAAAATGAGAAGCTCTATGACCTTTGCTTCCAGTTATTTTCAGTGGAAAGCATGGCCCAGGAGAAAAAGTGTTAATAAGAATGTCCTGAAGGTACAGATGGTGCTTATGAAGAAAAAGTCTATTTTTCAATTTATAAAAATGATTAGCTGGGATCCCACTGAGTTCACTGCACGGGCCACTGCTAGTTTTAATCTGTGCCAATAGGATGGAGAGATGGACTTTAATGAGGATCTGTGTTTCCTAATCATGGGCAAAGTTAGAGGAAGTGGCAGAGTGGGGAGGGTGGATGAAAAATGATCGGGGGATTCAGAAGATGGAGCTGCTTCTTTAGGACAGATGGATGCTATGCTGCCTTCCCTGCTAAGGTTCTGTCGTAGTAGTTCTCACTTGATTGAGGATGGGGATGGGGATGTCATCATTGTCCAGGGAAGCAAGTAGTAGGGGGATTCCAAGTACACTCTGAAGTTAGGAGCTCTGAGTTTGCCACTTGGTGAACTTTGTAATTCTCTTTCCTTTTTTGCAATCTACAGAAATAGTTATGTCTATGTCATAGGATTATTGTAAATACTATGCATGATAATACAAATAAAGAACTTAGAATAATGTCTTGCATATATATTAAGTTCTCAATAAATTTCCTTATAAGTTTGTGACGTTATTTTAGTTATAAATGACCGTTCATCTGGAAAAGTGGCACAGGATTCCTTAGCTTCCAGAAGTTACTTCTTTCAATACAGCAACCCCATTCCCCGAATGTGCCTTTCCGGTGGGGGAGGGAAGTAAGATATGTGTACTTCCGTAAGAGCCTCCTGAGTGATTTTGATATCATTCTCCACCTTTAATATCCGTTGAGAACCATTCCACATTTATGGTAAAGATGTTTATGACAAGTATATTGGTGGTGGTAATAGCAAAACATTAATTCAAAACACCAAGGAGAACTTCCTGTAGAAATTATTTCACCTGAGGCAAGAGTCTAAGATTTCTTTCCCTCCTAGAATTTCTCTACATACATCTGTGAGGTTCACATGGTGGCCCTGTATGCTGGAGCAGCTCGTGCGTTCTTCCCTTGTGAAGTTCACAAGTAAGTATATGCAACTTGAAGACAGGGCTGATCATTTCCCCAAGGGATTCAAAAATTACCAGATTTTGTTTTCCCCGGCCAAAACTCAGATGTAGGACCATGGTTGCCTTTGATTGGTCAGCTCATGCCAGAACCTCAAGACCATTTTGGGGAAGGGGGCAGAAATAATGCAAGGATTCTTGTGGAGCAAGTATGTGTGTTTTGAGGAATCGGAGGAGTTCATAAATTTCCTAAAATTTTATGAAAAATTCATATACGTATGCATTTCACTTAGGAGAAAGTCAACAGCCTCATGGAAGTCTGAGGTCAAGATAGTTTAAGGACTGGTGACTTAAGGACAAGTGATATGTGTTCCTGTCCTTTCTTTCAGTGAGATTGGAAGATGAGATTCTGATCTAGTATAGGAGAGACAGGCATACTAAACAAATAACAACATCAATGGGGTGCCTGGGTGGCTCAGTCGTTGAGCGTCTGCCTTTGGCTCAGGTCATGATCCCAGGGTCCTGGGATCGAGCCCCGCATCGGGCTCCCTGCTCTGCGGGAAGCCTGCTTCTCCCTCTCCCTCTGCCCCTGCTTGTGTTCCCTCTCTCGCTGTCTCTCTCTGTCAAATAAATCAATAAAATCTTTAAAAAATAAAAATAAACAAATAAACAAATAACAACATCAAGTCCAATAAGTCCTATGTGGGCACAGTTTTTGCAAGGTTAGGGAGGGCTGAAGGCATTTGAGCAGAATGAGAAAGGTTTGTCAGGGAAGATTGAAAAAAATCACTCTACAGATGAAACTGTGGAGTTTGGCCGTTGTCAGCCTCTGGCATAATCCCAGGAGAGAGCAGCTTCCCATAGCCTGGTCATCTGTTTGCCTCTGCTCAGGTGCTTATCCCAAGCCACTATGGGGAAATGTCTTCTCGTTGGTCTCACTCAGCATCGTTTTCCCTTCAGGTTCCAAGTCTTCCTTGGAGGACACTTCAGTTCATTTGCTCTGGGGACAGGAGTAAAAAGAAAATATAAAACAGTTCTCTGAAAACACAGCCAGGAAACATATTGTCATGCAAGCTAATTAGCTTTTGAAAAAGCAGTACTCTAATCAAGATTTCCATATACCGTGTGCAAGGCCTAATTATAGTGACAATAATACCCTGAATTTACAAAGAGTCTTTCAATATGTATCTCTGCAATTATTTCAATTATTCACCAAATATCCTCAGGAAAGGAAAAGAGGTAGATGAAGAAGCTGAGTTTTGCAGGGGCCAGTACAGCATACATTATTTTTCACAGTTGGAGCTAGAATCTTGATCTGAGTCCCCCCTCAGGGTCTAAAGCCCTGGTTGCTTAGCTCATTAATGTTTACAAAAGAAAAAGAAAAAAAATCCATGATAATTCTAGGGATTATGCTGGCTTTGATTATTTTTTGTTGCTGACTAAAAGATTCCAGGTATACAGTCTAGCTCATGTTTATCTTTCAATTATTTTCTGAATGAATGAATAAATTAATGAATGATTCAATCAATGAATCATATAGACCTAGATCTTGACAGGCAAAGCCAATACAAATGTAGTTGTTCAGGAATCCAATCCAGACATGTCAGGTACAAACCAGTTGAAAAATGAATGATGTTCAAACTGGCTGACATGTGGGTGGTTTAGAAAGGAATTCTTGGAAGAGAAGGAGCCTAAAAAACACAGCTCCTTGAGAAATGAGTGGGAAGTTATTTAAATCCACAAAGAAAAAAAATATGATCAATGACTATGAAAAAATGAAGGAAACAGTCAAGTATATAATAGTCACTTCGTGAATGATATAAAGACTTAGAATCTAATACGTCTTTTCTTGCCTGGCACCAGTGCACTTTTTTAATGTATAAAGCATGGAGTTTCAGTAGTTTGCAGGACAGTTCAAGGCATCCTTGTTTAAGTGAAATGTTTCCTTTGGTTTGTGATTGGCAGCTTATGCAGAAATTTCTTTTAATGCTTTCCATTTTAGCCGTATTTATGACTTTGAGGTGACTTAGGCTTTTTAGTGAAACATGGAACATAGGAGTATAGACTCTTCAATTCCTCTTCTCAACCAAAACCCTGGGGCGCCTGGGTGGCTCATTCAGTTAAGTGTCTGCCTTCAGCTCAGGTCATGATCTCAGGGTCCTGGGATGGAGCCCCACATTGTATCAGGCTTCCTGCTCAGTGGGGAGTCTGCTTCTCCCTCTCACTCTCCCTCTGTTCTCTCTCTCTCTGGTTCTCTCAAACAAATAAATAAATCTTAAAAAACAAAACATACTTGCATGAAGAATTATCTTGGTTTCATACTCTGAAATCCATTTTTTTTTCCAGAGACACCATTACATGGAGATGGGTAAGTGGTAGTGGACACCATCAGTGTCCAATTATATATATGATTATATATAAGCATATATAATTCCCTAAGCCCTGCAGGTATGATTAAGAAGAGGTTGTGAATCTGACAGGTCAGGGATTGGAAGGAAAGGCAGAGAAGTCAGGCAGGGAATCTAAATAGCAGATAATTGGATTGAACACTATGCTAAGTAGTAGCGTCAAGTCAGCAAAGGTAGAAAACATAGAGCAAGTTGAAGGTTCAAGATTTACCTGAGGACAGAAACAAGGATCATGTAATTGCATAAAGAGGGCTGGGTTCCTGCATCTTTCACAGTACATGTTAGTGGACATGGGTTTGAAGATGTGCACTAATAGCCAAAGCACAGGATATGCTGCAGTGAGGTAAAATTGCTCCTGATTTGAAAACAGACAGACATCTAGTCTCTCTACAGAGTCTAACACACACCTTACAAAATATAGGTAACAGGTTGGAGACTACGAAGTGTCAAGAAAACCAGTTATGACCAGAAATGACTGTCTTTACAGGTAAGCACCTGTTCTCTATGGCATTCCAATGCACCTATTATTTTTCCTTGGGCAATTAATCCCATACTAATCTTTCTATTTTTCACACAGAGTATGCTTATCCTAGTTATATTCCTAAATTCTCAATCTGTGGAGTTTTCTTTTCAATTTAAACAAAACAAAACAAAAAAGTATCCTTTCATAGTATCTATCTGGAATCAAAGTAAAAAGACAAATGAAGACTATGCTACAGATGAAAAATTACCAGGAAATTTCAGTAGAGATACTCTGTTACAGAAAGAAAATGCCAACAGAGAAAACCGTTCATACATAGAATGACTCAGAATGATTGATGGGTCAGCTTCCAAGATATTTGGAACTCTGCAAACTGTTCAGAAAATAAATTGCAAATGAGTACAATTTTATGGATTTGGATCTCACAAAGTAAGCTTTGATTTTGACTGTTCATTAATGCCAAGAAATAAAATTTTAAATTGTAAACAATTCATAATACCAGAGGATTTTCCTCCAATTAAACTCATAGTAATACATTTTGCTCTACCAGATAGATGCATCCCTTGTAAGTTGTTCCGTGACATTTGACTTAAGGCAAGTGATGCAAGGTAATCATGGGCAGAAAGTCTGCCAAAGGGAGAAGCAATGTGATCAATAGGCTTCTTTTGTTGTTGGCAAACACTGTCAGGGGATGATCAGCATCAGAGCTTGGAGCCAGAGAAAGCTAATAAGATGAGTGGCATGTTTCCCACAATATGCTCTAAGTATTTATGTGCTGTTCAAAGCGAGATCTGTAAACATGATGAGGACAAAGAGAATACAACATTATTGATGATATCCTCCTGATTTATGTTTACAGCATCTGTGGATAATAACTCCATTTGTCAGAGAGACCCTCATGAATACTAATTTGGGGTGACAATCCAACCATGACCAGAGTAGCTTTGGGTGATGCTCTTCCACTCTGATGTGCTTTGCTAGGACTATAGTACTTCAAGTGTCTTTAATCTCTGAGAAAGCACACTGGATTTGAGGGATTTTAGGTATAGTAATTTTGCAGATGTTTGCAGATGTTTACAAGGTCACATTTAATAGAATTAGAGGCAGTACAGTATCTTTGAAATAAGTCTGTGTTTTCTGAAAGTGATTCTGAATTTAATCCTAAATGTCTTTAAATCTAAAAGAAAGAAAAGGCTTAATGCCAACTTTTGTTTTGGAGAAAAGATGACAGCAGAGCAATGTCCTTACACTTATTTTCTTTAAGTAAGTGATCTTTTTTCTCCTAATGTTTACTATAGTACCATTTGTTAAACTGTTAGAGACAATGTGTTGGATCCCAGAAAGGTATATACTGCAGAGATAGAGTATGGACTTAGTGGGGTCAATGGAAGGTGTGAAATGAACCATTTTCCACACTGTTAGTCCACCAGGATATCTCCATTCTGTTGGAGAATCTTATCAAAACTTCAGGCAACTTAATGTACTCTTTGTGATTCTGAAACTTCCCCTATGTTTTATGATTTTCAATCCATATAGGGAGAAATAGTTCTACAAGGTACACATATTTGTCATTAAAAACTGAGCACTCCTTTGTCGATATGCAAATGTACCAATCCTACCTTCCAGAGGTGGCATCCTCTACACTTGCCCTTGCCCTATTCCTTGGTACGTGGTTAGGTGAATAAAGCATGCTGATCATGTTGGAGATGGGAGAGAGGAGAAATAAGTAGCAATGTAGACCATGAGGAGACTATCCTAGAGGTATCAGCCAAAGAGGAAGCCAACATTCTAGATGCATTAGCTTACTGGGCCCTAAAATGGGGTTCTGTTCACTAAAGAAACAAGTTGACTTTGTTTCCCCTTAAGCTCACTCAATAGAGAATTTTTACTAATCATTTGGGGGTGTTGATAAACACTGATATTATTCATGCATTTGACACCAGTTGATTTTTCTCAGGTGGGGTTTCCACCTGAGATCTTCAGACAAATGCTGTATAAAACATTTATAAGTCTTCACATCTTTATTCAGTTTATTAACATCATACTTATTGTTCTATTGCATCTCCTCCTCTGGCTTCCCTGATCACTTTCTGGGAGCACCTTAAACACCTTTAAATATTCTGTATCCTTATTCATATCTTTCTATGGAGAATTTTGCTGATAAAGATAGAACACAGGGGTCAAAATCTGTTGGGCCTTCTAGTCTCTTGACTCAAGTTTCCACATCCCAAACCATGTGAACTAAAATGTGTAATTATGATAGGTATAGAAATCCAGGCCCATGTAATATTTTTATGTCAAATCACATTGGAGAACACTAGTGACACCCACCCCAGAGTATACCTTTTCCAGGCCCGAGTTTGGGCTGAGCTTGTTTTGAAAGCTGCTCTTCTTTGTACCTCCATACGAAATAATTATGCTCAGAAAACATAAGGAATTGTCTATAATACAGGGTTTGAGTGATCTTGAGCCAAACTGTGAAATATGTCATTTCTCATCTTATTTGTTAAAGAAATGGCCTTGGGTAATAATGGATACGATGTCTCAAGTACCATGCCTGGAAAAGGAGAGCAAATTACATGTTTTCTGAAAAAGGAGATCTTATTGGCTCAGTTATGTAAAGGCCTCCTCATTTTTTTTTTTTAGTAACTTCCCTACCATATCTCTCCTCCCTCCTTCTAGTCCACCTTAAGAACATTTGCTGTGCCCATACCTGTTAAGCACTGACTTTATTATGCCAGTCTCAGCCCCTGATTCATCCAGTTGGATGTTTAGCAGCTGTGATTTGCCCACAGCCGCCACAACTGTTGCTCCCACAACAGAGCAAATTCAACTCACAAGTGAAGTCATGGAGGTAGAGATGTTAAAGCCAAAATGGCCTACCTGTCCACAATTGCTAATGTCTCAGAAAACAACTCTCCTCCAATTTCAGAACCAACAACAGTCTCATTCTGCTGACCCTAAATTACATTGTAATTGAGTCAAAATCCCAGAGACTTTGGTAGTATATTGAGAAGAGAAAAGTAAGGGTCACAGTCGCTTTTTGTTGAACTTTATAGACTTTATCTGACCCTGACTGAGAAAAAAGATAATATATTATTGTCTTCCTGGGGCTTGTGTTAAGTCAGGTGTGGAAATAGCAATAGAAACAGGATCTGTCTTGCCTCCAACAGTTTCTGAGCTAGGAATGGGCCCCTGGAACCTAACTCTATATTCATCACCTCAACCTTCTATTTAAAAACATGTATTACACAGGGAGAGTTGAGTGGCCCACAGGTTACCCATAACTTCCAATTTCAGAGATTGAAAGGACCTTAGGGGTCTGGTCTAACCTCCCACCAAGGGTAAGAATCCCTTTTACAGCATTTGTAATAGAAAATGTTCAAATCTCTGAGAACTTCCAGTGACAGAGCCAATTTCCTTAAAAATCAGTCCTACTCTAAGGAGATTTCAGAACATTGCTTTCTTTCTAATATCAGTCTAAAGGCACTGCAATGATGAATGGAGTCTTGGTTTGTAAAGGGGTGAAAGATTCAGTTGTTAGGGATTGGGTGGGATCGTCCTAATTGGGTAGACATTTGAAAAAGATCTGGAGATACTGACACTATGGAGCTTATTGGAGGAAATTCCAGGTTACATGAAAGAGGGACCCAAAGTGTGGTTTGAGGGGCCAAGAGGAAGCAAAGGAAAAATGTTATATTCTCAAAATGTGCCCTGACAAAAGATGTGCCTCACACCTTCCAGCTCTTCAGGGTGATTAATGGCAGTAAGGTAAGAGGTCTTTGAGGATTTTACTGGCATAGCTATTATATGCCTCTGCAGGTGGTTGGTAATGCTGAAGTGTTTTCCCATGGCATCACTGAATCCACGTAGGAACTAGATCCATGGGATCAGAGAGAAGTGTTGCTCTGCATTAACAAGACTCAGATTCATTAAACTCAGGGCAGGGGTCTATGGATGGCCTCCACCTGGGAGCCAAAAATGAGTTTTAAACTTTCCAATTTCTCTTTTGAGTTGATCATTGTACTTATACAATTCTCTTTATTCTTTAATTTCCTGTAAGGAATGAATCATTCGAAGGCATGAACTGCATAGGCTGTAATGATTTCACTTTGGATCAGGTCCACTGGAGCATTAATCATGCCTGAGGGCTGAGTTAGGTATCTGAAGATAGAAATGGCTTTTTTTTTTGAAAGTCCATTTCATAAAGTTCTATTTCTCTGAATTAAAGCAGAATCTTATAATAGTGTGGTGAGGACATGAACCAGTGTGGTCACACTCTATTCCCCAAGGCCTTCTTTATTCTCTCTTTTGCATCGTTCTTATCTATCTCACTTGCTCTTTCACCTCTGATCTTAAAACACAAATATGCATGTGCACACATACACACTCATTCCAAGAATCTCTCACTTAATACTGCATCCTCTTCTGGGTCTCTCTCTGTTTCCCTTCCACTTTATAAGGTCTTAGTACTTAGAGGCAAAAAAAATTCTACACATTGATTTTGTTGTTGTTGTATTTCTTAGCTCACTCTTTCTGCTTCAGTGATAATAGGTGGTGTGCATGTGGAGAGTTGGGCAGTGACACTAAAATTGGAGTAATAGCTAAAAATGGAAGACTTATGCAAATGAGTGGCCAGACTGAGACTGCAAATGGTTATAGAAGCATCTCTTCTGTTTGCACAGTAGTTATTAGTATGATCACCACTGATTTAGAAAGCTAAAAATTTGCATACTGGTAAAGGATAGAAAATTCAAAGGCGTCCTCTAGAGTTAATTACTGGGAAAATTAAGCCAGAAAATCTTTGTTTTTTTTAGAACTCTGTGGCATGCTCTGGTGCTTCCTCTGACCTGCAGCCCTCGAGGTCCCAAGGCAGTTGTGACTTCTGTGGACTTTGGCTAGTGGGGAGAGCAGGGTCATCTCAATCCCCAGTGCATTTGACCTTTGTTCCACCTTACAGATGCTTGATCATGGCCAAACTTAGCTTTCATTGACCTTGATGTGAACTTTTTGGAGCAATCACAGATGATTTCTTGATTTTCTTGGTAAAATGCCAAGCCATGAACTTAATGATAAACCAAGGTCCCAAGCCTTTAGGTGGACAAATCAGGGGCATGTCCTTATCTATTGCAATTTCTAAACGGTTTGAATTAGTTCTGTCATATCAAAAGCAATGTCTATAGTCCTTAGGATAGAAACAGAAAAAAGACACACTTCTGATATAAGGAAGAACACTAAAATCCCAGCTGATGAACCACTTACAAAGAAAAAAAAATCTTGGCATACACATTATAGTAAATAGTATGATATTTGCAATTCTTTGGGCCTTATTATAACATTACTTAAACATCAGATGATAAAGAGATCATATTAAAATATATAATATATGACTTGTCATTTGTTACATTAGATTTCTTTATTTTATATAAATGCATTCAACAGTTATTAAATGCTCTCCTACTATGCATCTGTACCTATAGGAGACAACAGAGAAATAGATATTAACCAGTGACTTGTATATATGTGTGCTTTAACTTATGCTAAATCAGTTAATACCTATTCCACCAACCCTGAATTGAAAAGTGTTCAAATGCAGACAACAGAATCAACTTTAGCTAATTTAAGAAGAAATAGCATTAACATAGATTCTTAAGTACCTTGTATAATTGTTGACAAAGCTAAAAAGGACATTCTAGGATTGACTTCTGAAGTTACGTGGTACAAATGAACCATCAAGGGGAGTTGATTATTCTGCCACAATCAGGAAATTTCCCTGTTGACTTGGAAATCCAGTGATGCAGCTGTTCTTTCAGAGCCTTGCCACTTCTCTCACAGTCTGAACCAGCAAAATGATCTGTATCTCTCCTTCTTAGCCCCTAGGTCAAGTGTTATGCTCATGCTTCTAATTAATGAGAGTAAATTGTCTCTAAATCCATAGCTGCAAAGGATTTAGGGGGAGATGATTGTTAGTTTTAGCCCTTGCAGTATAAGAAAGTGGTAAGAATACGTAGGTGCCTGTGTTTCAGCCTGTACTGTGTATGCACACAAATCATCTCTACCACTAGCAGCCAATAAAAATATAATGCAAAATGTGTGTGTAATAGCCACATACATGAAAAAAGTAAAGTAAATGAAATTAATTTAAGCAATTTATTATTTAATCCATATATACTAAATCTTACAATTTTCACAAGTAATCAAGGTAAATTTATTTATTTATCTATTTTATTTATTTTAATAAATAAATAAATAAACTTTAATAAAATAAAGATTTTATTTATTTATTTGACAGAGAGAGCAAGAAAGCACAAGCAGGGGGAGCAGTAGAGAGAGGGAGAAGCAGGCTCCTCCCTGACCCTGGGATCATGACCTGAGCCAAAGGCAGATGCTTAACTGACTGAGCCATCCAGGCACCCCAATCAAGGTAAATTTATAAATGATATTTTACATTATTTTTTCACATGAAATCTTCAAATTTTGGTGAGTATTGTGTATAGGCAACATATCTCCACGAAGAGTAATCACATTTGATGTGTTTAATAGCCACGTATGGCTAGAGGCTACCATATTGGACAGAAAAGATATATAGTTACCTAGTGTTTGTATTTTATATATATATTCAGTGGAACAATTCTACTAAGTTCCTCTAAGCTTTAATGCTTTTTTCTGTCTTTGAAAATATCTATAAGGCATTTTCTTTCTCATGTGTGCACTTGACCTGTGCAGAACCTCAAGCTCCTGAAGGTTAAGGACTACGTTGATAAGCTCCATGTGCCTTATACACCATCATGTCCATAACAGTATTCAATACCTATTTTTATTGCATAATTGGTTGAATGAAGTACTAGATAAATGAATGGATATAAATCAACAGTGGGGATTGGCTGTTAGAATTGTTCTAAATGAAACAATTAAATTGAAATTATATAACTTGTATGATGCTCAATAACTTTACAGAGTGTCACTGGCTCTAACTTCCTGAAATTCTTATTCCTGACTCCAGGCAGACAAAATGCAAATGATTCACACAAGAGATGACATAGGAGCATTAAAAATGAAGTCTTCTGGGTGGAATTCAGGTTTCTGAATATCTGAGTTGATAATGATAGTTGAGGAGTACATTTTTCAAATGGTTTAGCAAAGACTTCTGATTTCCTTGTGACTTGTCAGATATACTAGCCCTTAATAACAAGGTGACTAAAAGACAGAACACTGAATAATTTCCTTCATTATTCATGGGTATGCAGTATCCATTTGTGTCTTCTGTGTGTCATCATGATGCCAGGTGAATGATACTCCTGAAATCTTTGAGAAGCAATTTAAGGACGAAAAAAGTATAGGGGCACCTGGGTGGCTCAGTCAGTTAAGCATCTGCCTTTGGCTCGGGTCATGATCCCAGGGTCCTAGAATTGAGCCCCGAGTCAGTCTCTGCTCAGCAGGGAGTCTGCTTCTCCCTCTCCCTCTGTGCTCATGCTCTCTCTCTCTTGCTTTCGCTCTCATTCTCTATCAAATAAATAAATAAAATCTTAAAAAAAAAGAACAGAGAAGTATAAACTAGTATAGATGCTGGAGCCACATCTGATAGTGTCCCCCACACAAACCTGTACTTACTGCCCATGAGGGAGCTCCCCTCTGTTCTCCATGAGGATAGAGAACAATTTCTAGGAAGGATGAATGATCCTTAAGAGGCCTTGAGGCTCATGAATTTATGACTGATGGGTAGTTTGTTTTTATAGACTTTTTATGTACTTCAATGAATGTAAAAAAATGCACAGTAAAACTTCCATTTTAAAATATTTTATCTAAAAGATAGAAAACTCCAGACAGGCTCCACAGTAAATGAAGAAACAAGGGTGGCAGAACTAGATGATTTGAACGGCTCTTCTAATTCTGAGCGTTCGTGGTTCCATGGCTCCATCACCACCAAATTAACAGAAGGACCCATACATTTGGGCAAACAGACCTGTCATCATTTTGATAGGGAACAATCAAACCATTCTTGTTTGTTTTCTGTTAGGACGGCACAATGCAGTCTTAAAATATTGCATGGAGATGCACAGTCAGGGCAGGATACATGATATTTATGCTCCTTAGGACTCAATGAAAAGAACTTTATTGGATAAGCAAATTAATTAACTTCTAAAATAGACATGGAATACCTTTTATGTGCTAAACACTGTGTTGGTCAGTAAATATAAAATAATGAATAAGATACGGTACCTGACCTATAGGAGAAAATGGTCTAAAGAGGGAAGCAGACAGATATATAGGTAATATAGTATGGATGGAATATTATAAAGGGAAAAATAAAATTCTGGAGTAGCCAAGAAGAAAGGAGTATAAAACTTGGAATCTTGACTGATCTTGCTGAATAGCTATCATATGAACTGCATGTTAGGGAATATGTGGGAATTTGCAGGTGAAGTTGCACAAGAATGTTTTCGAGATAGCGAACAACAGCATGTGATAAGGCTTGTGAATATTCTAAAGCACTTTGTGTTCAAGGAAGCATAGGACTTTTGATATTAATGAAGCTAGTGTATCTGCACTGAAAGTGGAGAGATTGGGAGAGAGCAACAGGGACCAAAAAGTTATGCAGAATCTAGCTTCTCTGATATGCTATTCCAAATGCTTTCACTTGTGTATCATCACCTGTGTTTTGTGTGTGTCCCAAACAATTCTGCAAAAAATATTAATGGGATGCTTCACTAAAGCAAACAAACAAACAAACAAAAACCCTGATTCTGTCATCAAATACATTTTTTATTAAAAGAGATAAAGTTTCTTCAACGCAAAATTCCTCAGAGTTTAATACACTAATATTTATGTGTATTATGAATCTTAAATGAAACAAATGCAAAATACATTTCTAAAATGTATTTGAAAAAAAAAATTCTGAGCATACTAACAATTTACGAGTTCTGTGGTTTCATGGGGCACCATTTAGGAAAGAAATGTTGTTCTACAGGCCATGGAGAATCATACCTAGCTAGCTAGCTAGCCATCTGAATTCTGTTGACAGTATGCAATATGAATTTGTAAAGACATTAATTGCCAGCGGATTTCCAAATTTACATTTTCTGAAGAGCACCACTCCTATGCATAAGCTAAGCACTGTAAGAACCAAAAAACAATTTCATATTTAAGTCTCTTGTGAAAAGACGGGATAAAGGGCTTTGTTACCACAGTTCTCAGGGTAGGGTTGATGACGTAAGAGAGAAGAGAAGATTAGTGGGAGAAGGGCCTGATGGGGGAGAAAAGAACAAAAATGCAGGACACATGGTTAGGTGATTCAGAAAGGAGGGGTCCTCTTCTTGACACCACAGTGAAGAAAGCAAACTCACGATCAATAATTCTGTGATCTTTGATCCATTGGTTTTTAGACCAGTGAGATCTTGACTGGCCTCATTTAAAGGGTGTATAGAGATAAGACCCGGACTATTTAAGTTACTTTGAAGAATTCTGAGAAAGAAGTTAGACATAAAATCCTGCTTTAAAATAGATGTCTACCAGACTGGATAGTTCCTGAAATAAAGGTTGACAAGAAAATGAAATATGGACTAAAAAACAGTGCAATTTGGTTGATTTGTAACTAGTTGAATGATTATACCCCAAATGTGATCATTCATTCTTTCATTTGTTCATCACTCATTGATTGGCAGGGAATGAACATGTGATTCACAAAAGACATACTCTAATGACCAAAAGTGTTAGAGAAAAAAGTTTAACTTTACTTTGGCTTCACATCCCCTATTCTAAGGGGAGCTGGTTCATTGCTACTCCATGTGTACCACCCTGCTTTACCTCCTACCTCCCAGGAATTCTACCCTGGGAAGGAGGAACATTGATGCTGGACGGTAATATGCCAAGGCTACAGCTTGGCCGTGGTATAAGGAGTTATTATGTACATGTGTGATTAAGAGGCTAAAGGAAATTTAGGACCCATGCACTTTTGGAACTGTGTGCCTGAGACAGTGCAGTGGGTCTGGAGCTGCATCCCAATTGAGAAGTATCATCGTCCTAATGAAGGCACATAAGGGAAATGCTACATTTGACTAAGAAAAAAAGAATTCTTGCAGTTCATATTCACCAGAGCCAGAATTTCTGCTTAAATTTCATAATAAAAATCTGCATTTTCTTGGCCTTGCCCCTTAAACACATATATCTCCTTTATGGACTTACCAGAAAGGGGTTTTGTGGCCACAGTAAGCACTGAATAAGGATTCAAGGATTCAGGGCACTTTCTCTTACTATTAACTAAAAAAAATGCAAATTGAAACAGCAAGATCTTTCTGGTCTATCAAAGTGGCAAATATTTTAAATTAAGATATTATGCAGTGTTGATGAGGGTGTGGGGGCACAGATATGTTCATACTGCTGGTAGGAGTGTAAATTAGCTCAATCATTTTGAAGAGTAATTTGACAAGCTGTATCAAAAGCTTAAAAAAAAAAAACCCATGAGGCATTCCACTTCTAAGAATTAGTCCTAATAGAATAATTCTAGGTGTGCTTGAAGATTTATCTATATGCATATTCATTAGGACATTGTTTAATAGGAGAAAAAATTAGAAATAAGCTAAATGTTCAGTAATAGAAGCCTTTTGAATAAATTGTCTTGTAGCCATAGCATGGGATAGGATGAAGGTTTTGAAATGTTTCTATAAAATAATAACAAGGAGAAAATAAAATGAGATAGCATGAGTATAAAAGACTTAAGAAGCAAATCAGCCAAATTCAATATGAAGACTTTGGACACTGATTTAATGAATCAACCATAAAGCAACCACTTATGAGACAATTAGGAAAACTTATATACTGACTGGATACTTGATTATATTAAGAATTATTTAAAATAACTTGGGGTGGGGTTTCCTGGATGGCACAGGTGGTTGAGTGTCTGACTCTTGGTTTCAGCTCAGGTCATGATCTCAAGGTCATGGGATTGAGCCCCATGTGGGGCTCTGAGGGGCTCTGATGGGCTCTGTGCTCAGCATGGAGTCAGTTTGAGATTCTCTCTCCCTCTCTCTCTGTTCCCCCCGCTCATAAACTCTCTCTCTCTAAAATTAATAAATAAATCTGTAAAATAACGGGGTGATAATAGCATTGTGCTTTTTTCTTAACATTCATCTTTTAGACGTACCTACTGAAGTACTTACTAATGAAACAATATCATACCTGGACTTTACTTGAAAATAACCCAGAGTGAGGAGTGGGAAAGTAGAGATATATATTTTTAAAAATTGCCAAATATTAATAATTATTGAGTTGGGTGGTATTTACATAGAGATTGGTTATGCTTTTGTTTTATTTTGGTATATGTTTGAAATGTCCATAATGACAAGTAAAAATAATTGTTATTGAATAATTATTCACGTGAAATATTTTCACAGCATACTGTTGTTTAAAAAATATATTAGACCATATATTATAAAACAATATTTTGATATTTTATACATATATAAGTATATATACTGAATATATATGAAAGACTAAAGCATATTAAAATGTTAGTAATAGTTTTGTGTTTATTTTTTTAAATTCTTCTTACCATTATATTATACTGGATTAGACACGATACTTTTAGACTGAGAGGTGTAGAGATATAAGCCATAGCCACTGGCTCAAGGTACCCAGTCTAGTGGTGAAGGCACAGGTGGTACTATGTAGTCACTCTTCACTGTACTAAGTGTGGTAATAATGGAATGAACCAAGTGCTGTGAGAGAGCAAAACTCTCACAAAACTCTGGCAAAACTGCCAAACTCTGCTGGACAGATCTGGGAAACACTTCACTAGAGGACTATTTGAATCGATCTTTGAGGGATGTAGCAGATGAGGAGAGATTATGGTTGACATGAGGAGGCATTGGAGAAATATGGAAAGTTCAAAGAGATTTTTCAACAATAACTGTTTTATTTCAAATAAAACATTTCAAATAAAATCATACAATTTCTAAAATATCGCTTTGATTAGCTTTAAGTATATGCCATCAGCATGACTACATTAATTTGAAAGATTGGGATATCATAGCATCAAAAAAAAATAATTCTTCAATCCAATCCCCAGAATGTTACCCATCTGCAGTAAGAGAAGCATAGTCGCAATGGTTTTGTGTAGACCTGGGGTCTTTGTGAGAGATACAACCAATAAAACACTGGTTGGTGGTAACAAGGGCCAGGATGAGTAATGGCTAAGTTGGAATAGTTTAATATAATGTTAACAACGGACTTGCCACTATGTTACATACTTGAGTTAATAAAAGCTCACATTTAATCTTCATTTCTATAAAATTTCAAGGTGTATTTTAAAACTCTGGAAATTGTGTGCATATAGGTTAGATTATACCCAATTTCCCACTACTTGGTTTAGTTCTTCATAATCAATTATTGAGCCACTCTCTCCACATATCTCTGCCAAAACCATTGGCTACTAAATTTTCTGAACTTTATTTTCCCAATTTGTAAAACATGTTCATAAAAGTATATATGACATTGAGTTAATTTAAGAATAACTCATATATAGTTTATGTGAAATTACTTAACACAGTGCTCAAAGTTTATCTTTGTCCTTCCCTTCTCTCTTCTCTCCTTTCATCCTTTTTTCTTTCCTCCTGTTCTTTCATATAAAAAATATTTAATAGATCTGTCTTACCATGTGATAACTTGGCATGTGATGTTTAATTGAAGCATCTGAAAACAAAGAGAGTGTTCAAAAATAAGAACACATATTCTGTGGAGAAATTTAGATGTTCTTCTCATGTAATAGAACAAAATAATTTCCAAAAATTCTAAAGAGTTAAATGCAAAAAAGTTAAATATTTAAAAAATATTAATAGTGCAAAATCTTGCCAACCTCATAATAAGGGAATTAAAGCTTTCTGAGTAGCATTGACATTAAAAATTATAAAATGTTTATGCAGATTTTTGACTGCAGGAAAGTTGGCATCCTCAGTTACTTGAGACTCCAGTCTTCTGAAGTTCTTCCTCCAATATTTGAAAGTTTGCAAAGTTGTTTGCCTCCAAACTCCTTTTCTAAAATGGCAGTTTATCCAAAATTGCTCACAGAGTTTTAGTGCCGTTTTAAATAGTTAATCCAAGGCCTTGATTCAGAAGATTTGCTTCATTCATATAGCCAAAAATATCTTCCAAGGATTCTATGAATAAATCTTTCTCTGATAAATATTCTGAGAATGGGCTTTTACTTTACTTGCAAAAAAAAGTGAAAAAAAATTCCTAAAATTCAGTGAGGTACTCTAAATATCTTTTCTAAAAAACAAACAAACAAAAAGCAAAAAAAAAAAAAGAAACAATAAAATTCTTTGTAAAAAAGAGTAACAATATTAAAGTTTGACTTTTTTTTTTTTTCCAAAAGCCTTCAGGCAGTAATTTAAGGCCCTGGCTCTGATAAAGTTATTCAACCTTCATGGCCTTAGGTGCTAATTCTTCCAGCATATGGCAGAGATTTTTCAGACCCCAATTACCAATCTAGGAAGCAGTGTACCAAGGTGATTGATGTAGCTCCTTACTTCATCAGCGCAATAGCCCTGTACTGCTGTCAAAATTAAAGTTGTTCCATATGTGGCCAAAATAGTGCAGTTTTTCAACCAGCAGAACTTTGGCTGACAGGTTGTATTTTCCATACTTCAAAGGTCTCAACAACCTATGCTTTTTTCAAGAAAGCCTCATTTTATTTTTTACATTTTTTTTAATCACCTGGTGTTTGTCATGACAAGTGTACTCCTTAATCCTTATCACCCATCTCATACTCCAGTACCCCCCCACACCCATACCCATCAGTTTATTCTCTATAGCCAAGAATGTGTTTCTTGGTCTCTATCTCTCTCTCTCTTTTCCCCCTCTGTTCACTTGTTTTGTTTCTTAAATTCCACATTTGAGTGAAATAATACAGTATTTGTCTTTCCCTGACTTATTTCACTTAGCATTATATTCTCTAGCTCCATCAATGTCCTTGTAAATGGGAAGATTTCATTCTTTTTTATAGCTGAATAGTAGTCCATTATAATTACAAACACACACACACACACACACACACACACACACACACACACACACACACACACCCCATCTTTATCCATTCATCAGTTGATGAATTCTCTGGCTGCTTCCATAGTTTGGCTATTGTAGATACTGCAATAAACATAGCGATGCATGTATCCCTTTGAATTAGGGGTTTTGTATTCTTTGGGTAAATACCCAGTAGTGTGGTTGCTGGATCATAGGGTAATTCTAGTTTTAACATTTTGAGGAACCTCCATACTGTTTTCCAGAATGGCTGCTCCAGTTTTCATTCCCACCGGCAGTGCATGAGGGTACCTCTTTTTTCATATTTTAGTTATTTGTTTTTTAACCAAAAAAGAAATTCTTTATATATTTCGGGTACCAACCCTTTATCAGATATGCCATTTGCAAATATCTTCTCCCACTCCCACTCCATTGCCTTTTAGTTTTGTGAGTAATTTCCTTTGCTGTGCAGAAGCATTTTATCTTAATGAATTCCCAGTCATTTATTTTTGCTGTGTTTCCCTTTCCTCAGGGGACCTAATCTAGAAAAGAGTTGCTGATATCTGATAAATTACTACCTGTGCTCTCTTCTAGGATATTTATGGCTTCAGGTCTCACATTTAGGTCTTTCATCCATTTTGAATTTATTTTTGCGTATGGTGTAAAAAAGTGGTCCGGTTTCATTCTGCATGTTGCTGTCCAGTTTTCCCAACATCATTTGTTAAAGAGACTGTCTTTTTCCCATTGCATATTTTTTCCTGTTGTCAAAGATTAATTGACCATATAATTGTGGTTTTATTTCGGGGTTTTCTATTCTGTTCCATTAATCTATTGTCTGTTTTTGTACCAGTAACATACTGTATTGATCACTACAGCTTTGTAATATAACTTGAAGTCCAGAATTGTGATGCCTCCAGCTTTGCTTTTATTTTTCCAAGGTTGCTTTAGCTATTCAGGGTCTTTTGTGGTTCTGTACAAATTTTAGGATTGCTTGTTCTAGGCCTGTGAAAAATACTATTGGTATTTTGATAGGGAGTGCATTAAATGTGTCAACTGCTTAGAGTAGTATAGACTTTTAGCAGTATTTGTTCTTCTAATCCATAAGCATGGAATGTCTTTCCATTTCATTGTGTTGTCTTCAATTTCTTTCATCAGTGTTTTTAGTTTTCAGAGTACAGATCTTTCACCTCTTTGATTAGGTTTATTTCTAGGTATCTTATTTTAGGTGCAAATCATAAATGGGATTGTTTTCTTAATTTCTCTTTCTGCTACTTCACTGTGGGTGTATAGAAATGCAACAGGTTTCTGTTGATTGATTTTGTGTCCTGTGACCTTACTGAATGTGTTTATCAGTTCTAGCAGGTTTTTTTGTTTTGTTTTGTTTAGAATACTTCAGTTTTTCTATATATAGTATCATGCCATCTGCAGGTAGTGAAAGTTTTACTTCTTCCTTACAGATTTGGATTCCTTTTATATCTTTCTGTTGTCTAATTGTTATGGCTAGAACTTCCAGTACTATATTGAATAAAAGTGGAAAGTGGACATCCTTGTCCTGTCTCTGACTTTAGAGGAAAGGCTCTTAATATTTCCCAATTGAGTATGATATTCACTGTGGGTTTTTCATATAAAGCCTTTATTGTGTCGAGGTATGTTCCCTCCCTAATTTGTTGAGGATTTTTATCATGAGTGGATGTTGTACTTTATCAAATGCTTTTTCCGTGTCTGTTGAAAGGATCACATGGTTGTTATCCTTTCTCTTATTGATGTGATGTATCACACTGATTGGTTTGCAAATATTGAACCACCTTTGCAACCCAGGAATAAATCCTGCTTGATTGTGGTGAATGATTTTTTAAAACATATTGTTGGATTTGGTTTGCTAGTATTTTGTTGAGGATTTTTGCATCTGTGTTCATCAGGGATATTGACCTGTAGTTCTCTCACTCTCTCTCTCTTTTTTTTTTTTTTTTTTTTGATGTCTTTATCTGGTTTTGGTATCAGAGTAATGCTAGCCTCACAGAATGAATTTGGAAGTTTTCCTATCTCTTTTTTTTTTTTTGTAGTAGTAATTTGAGAAGAATCGGTATTAACTCTTCTTTAAATGTTTTCTGAAATTCACCTGTTAAGTCATCAGGTCTTGGACTTTGGATTGTTGGGAATTTTTCATTTTGGTTTTTGGTTTCTGTTTCACTTTTTTATTACTGATTCAGGTTTTTTTCCTCGTTATTGGTCTGTTCAATTTTTTTATTTCTTCCTGTTTCAGGTTTGGTAGCTTATGCATTTCTAAAATTTATCCATTTCTTCCAGGTTGTACCATTTGTTAGCATACAGTTTTTCATAATATTCTCTTACAATTGTATTTCTGTGGTGTTTGTTGTTATTTCTCCTCTCTTGTTAGTGATTTTATTTATTTGGGTCTTTTCTCTTTTTTTCTTGATAAGTCTGGCTAGAAGTTTATCGATTTTATTAATTTTTTTCAAAGAACCAGCTCCTGGTTTTATTGAGTTGTTCTACTGTATTTTTAGTTTCTATATCATTTATTTCTGCTGTAATCTTTACTATTTCCTTTCTTTTGCTGGTTTTAGGTTTTGTTTGTTGTTCTTTTTCTAGCACTTTTAGGTATAAGGTTAGGTTGAGATTTTTCTTGCTTCTTGAGGTAGGCCTGTATTGCTGTAAACTTCCCTCTTAGAACTTCTTTTGCTGTGTCCAAAAGGTTTTGAGCCATTATGTTTTCATTTTCATTTGTTTCCATGTATGTACTTTTTTATTTCTTCCTTGATTTTCTGGTTGACCCAGTCATTGTTTAGTAGCATGTTATTTAATTTCCATGTAGTTGTGGTGTTTCTAGATTTTTTCTTGTGGTTGACTTCTAGTTTCAGAGCATTGTCATCAGACAAGATGTATGGTATTACTTCAGTCTTTTTTAAATTGTTGAGGCTTGTTTTGTGGCCTAATATGTGATCTATTTTGGAGAATGTTCCATGTGCCCTTGAAAAGAATGTGTATCCTGCAGTTTTAGGATGGAATGTTCTGAATATAGCTGTTAAATCCGTCTCATCTACTGTCATTCAAAGTGGTTTCCTTGTTGATTTTCTATTTAGATAATCTGTCCATTTATGTAAGTGGGATGTTAAAATCTCCTACTATTCTTATATTATTACTGATTTGTTGCTTTATGTTTGTTACTGTCTGTTCTATGTATTTGGGTGTTCCCATGTTAGATACATAAATATTTATAATTGTTATATCTTCTTGTATTGTCCCCTTTATTATTATATAGTGTCCTTTCTCTCTTGTTACAATCTTTGTCTTAAAGTTATTTTGTCCGACAATAAGTATTGATATTCTGGCTTTTTTTTTTTTTTTTTTTGACATCCATTTGATAATAGATGTTTCCCCATCCCCTCACTTTCAATTTTCAGATGTCTTTAGGTCTAAAATGAGTCTCTTATAGGCAGCATATTTTTTCTTTATCATTATACCTTGCCATTTTCATTGCAATATGTCTTGCTTTTGTTGATTTTGTTGGGAGTTTTCTATGCTTAGAAGCCATAAGGAGAGGGCTTCTAATAAGATCATGAAGGCAGCTTTGTTCTTCCTTTCTCAATTCTCTTGAAAACTCTACAAATGCATAGAAAATGAAAATAAAAACAAAACTCTCATATTGAATGAAATAATAAGTTTTCTGTAAAGATTCTAAACTTCAGGGCTCCCTAGGTGACTCAGTTGGTTAAGCAACCAATTCTTGATTTCAGCTCAGGTCATGATCTCAGGGTCCTGGAATCAATCCCTGCATTGGGCTACATGCTCAGCATAGAGTCTGCTTGAGGATTCTCTCTCTCCCTCTGCCCCTCCCCCCCACTCGTGCACACTCTCTTTCTCTCTCTCTCTCTCTCTAAAATAAATAAATCTTTAAAAGAAAAATTTGTCAACTCCAAGTTATTGTTAGATATTTTTAAATGCACTGGGACTAGCAGAGCCAGAGCATACAAATCTTGATAAAAGGGGAGACACTGAAGTATTGGAAGAACAGAAAGAATAGAGAAGACTTTTTTAAAAAAAATTATTATTCACGAGACAAAGAGAGAGAGGGAGAGAGAAGCAGAGGCAGAGGCAGAGGGAGAAGCAGGCTCCCTGCAGAACAGAGAGCCTGAATGTGGGACTTGATCCCAGGACCCTGGGATCATAACCCGAGCTGAAGGCAGACACTTAACCGACAGAGCCACCCAGGTGTCCTAGAAAAGGTATTTTGAGGGCAGGTTTCAGAAATCTCCAGAAATTACTCACTTCTAGAAAGAGTCCCCACCCTAGATGGGAACTACTATGAGAAAGGCTGAGATCAAATAAACTAGGTTTAAGTGCTGCAGAAAGTGGAAGGTCTCATACAACATCAAGTACTATAAATGACTGGATGACTTAAAACTTAGAGCCTGTGCCCTTTAGTGACTGCAAATGATGTTGGAATCAATAAGAAAAAATAAGTCATAGGATGAATGGTAGAAGTCCTAAGAAAGTTAGATTTTAAGTTGCAAAGAAGAGGTAATTACACATTCATTTTTTTCATTAAAAATAATTTTATTAGCAGCCAATATTGATGACCCTTCCCTTCCCTGCATTATCCCTCATCTATTAAAAATAGCTGGTTCAGTGAAAATCCTACTTGATATTTCAAACTAAAGGCACCAATTTAACAGGTATACAACTATGTTATAGAAAAAGTGTGCAAAATGGCATTACAAGCTTCAAAAACAAAACAAAAGGTAACATTAGGATGTAGCTGGAGTGTCTGGGTGGCTCAGCAGGTTAAGTGTCCAACTTCTGAACTCAGCTCAGGTCTTGATCTCAGGGTCATGAGTTCAAGCCCTGCATTGGGCTCCACACTGGGCATGGAACCTACTTCAAAAAACAAAACAATAAAAAAAAGTAGAATGTAGCTAGAAAGCAGAAATAAATTTGTTATTCAATAGTCCAGTAAGAATTTTAAAAATATCAAATGAAACCATTGCTTCTATGGAAGAAGTTACTCATAAGAAATAAAGAACTCAGGAGGTGTAGCCACTCTGGAAAATAGTATGGAGGTTCTTCAAAAAGTTAAAAATAGAGCTACCCTATGACCCAGAAATTGCACTACTGGGTTACAAACATAGTGATACAAAGGGTCACATGCACCCCAATGTTTATAGCAGCAATTTCAGAATAGCCAAAATATGGAAAAAGCCCAGATGCCCATTGACAGATAAATGGATAAAGAAGATGTGGTGTGTATATATATATATATATATATATACATATATATATATATAATGTTATTATATATATGTATAATATATATATAAAGAAGATATATATATATTATGTATATATAATGAAATATTACTCAGCCATCAAAAGAATGAAATTGGGCCATTTGCAATGACATGGATGGATCTAGAAGGTGTTATGCTAAGTGAAAGTAGTCAGTCAGAGAAAGACAAATACCATATGATTCCACTCCTATGTGCAATTTAAGAAACAAAACAGGTGAACATAGGCGAAGGGAAGGAAAAATAAGATAAACACAGAGAGAGAGGCAAACCGTAAGAGACTCTTAACGATAGGAAACAAACTGAAGGTTGCTGGAGGGCAGGTGGTTGGGGAGATGGAGATTAAGGAAGGCACTTGATGGAATGAGCACTGGGTGTTATATGAAACTGATGAATCACTAAATTCTACCCCTGAAGCTAATAATAAACTATATGTTAACTAAATTGTATTTAGATAAAAAAATGTAAAAAAAGAAATAAAGAACTCAGGGAAGAGAAGGAAGTCCTGAGATAAAAGACTAACAGAAGAGATGAAATTAATACTGGAAGAATATTGGAAAGAAAAACAGAAGAAAACGACAAACTGTTTAAGAAATGAGTAAATTTCAAGGAGCCAAAGGGAGACAATGGGAAATAGAGTAAGGAATTCTGTTATTTATTATTATATAATAAATCATCTCAAATCTTAAAGATCCAAAATAATGATTATGTCTTAAAATGCTGTAGGTTGGCTGAGCAGTTCGGCTGGTATTGCCTGGGCTATTCCCATAGCTACATTCAGCTGGTGGGTTGTCTTGGGGGTCTGAGATCAACTGGGATGGCTGGTTCAATTGAGCTACTCTCTTAGTATGGTTTTTGCCTTCAGGGAGTCTAGACCAGACTTCTTAAAATGGTAAATAGATACATTCATTAAGAGAAAGTCCAAATACGCAAGTACTTATTAATCCTCTGCTTGTGTCATATTTTCTGGTGTCCCAGTAACAAAGCTAGACAAAGCAAAAACAGAAATGAAAGCCACATGGCAAGCTCAGAGTCAAAGTTGGAGAAGCCTACACAGGAAAAGAGAGGGAAGTGTGATTCACTGAGGGCTGTTGATATAACAATATAACACAGTCTGCTCTCTGGCCCTGATGATTCATGCTGAAGTCTATTCACAGTCAAATGCAATGCTTTTGTGTATTAGCTTTGGATACAGAAAAGGCTCCTCAGGTGTAGCTCCTTGGATATAGCTCCTGTTGTTCCAGAGAACCAAGAACAAGACAACTTATCTGCCCTGCTTTCCACCACAGACCCGACATCGAATCATGAGACAGCAACAATATGACCACAATAGACACTCCCACTGAAAAGGGAAAGAATTGGAAGTTTATAGCCATCACCAGTCCATAACAATGCTGAATCTAACTGAGCATATGTTGTTAGGAATCCTTACTTAGGGTCATGGAATATTCCTTGATTAAGATTTCATTTTGTTCCCTTGGAATGGTTTCCTAATCCATTCTTGTCCATGGCTCTTGGCTTTGTCCTGTAGGCTTTTGGCTCAGTTCTCTTAGAGAATTTTCTTCTTCTCTAAGAAATACCTGAATAGCTTTATCAGTGAATTTTTTGTATGTAGGAAGGTAGAGGCCCAGAAAGCTCTTTTCTTTTTAAACTCTCTTCTTTTTAGTCCAAACTGATACAACTACCTTAAAAATCCTAATGCTTTCCTGTGTTTATGGCTGGATTCATCCCATGCCTCCAGTTCACATCCATAATTCTTTAAAATAGGCCTTGCTGTATATTGACTATCTCAGAATGCTATGGGATAATGTTTGTAAAATTCCTGTAAGCCCTTCTTTTTAGCTGAGAGCATCTACTAAAAATCACTTTCAATTGTTCCCAGGTCTAAAAAACTGGGGTTTACATCGATATCCTTGATTTCATCTTTACCTTGGAGCCAGTTACTATACTGAGAGTTGCCACCTGGAAGGTCTGAAAATGTTGTTTTATTTTCCAACCCAGAAAGTTTTGTCTTTTCTTCATGTCTAGTTTCTTCTTGCAAACTAAATAGTTCTCGCCTTAGCTTATCTCTCTCTTCTACTGTCATACCATATGCACCTAAGAGAAGCCAATTTGCATTTTCATCATTCTGCTAGGAGGCCTCCTTAGCCAGATCCACTCGTTCATCAGGTATGATTCTATCTTCTGTGTACCAGCACTTAACAGGTTTGTCAAATGTTTTGCTATTATAGAATATGGACAACCATTTTTTTTTCCCCTGCCACTAATGATTTCCTCAGCTCATTTCAAGTCTCTGCCAACATTTCTTTGCCATTGCTTCAGCCCTTGCCAACAGACTCCTTAAACTTCTCAAGCCTCCATCTGCTGCCCCATTCTAAAGCCAATGCCACATATTTGGGGTTTTATCACATCCATGCCACACTTCTAGGCCACAGTTTCTCTATCAGTTATCTAATAATACATAATAACACCCCACAGTTTGTGGCTTAGAACAATTATTTCATGTTTCTCATGGTTCTGTGACTTGGCTGTGCCCAATAACACATTTTTACTGGTTTTGCCTGGGCTCATTCACATGCCTGAATTTAGCTGTTGAATTGGCTGAGAGCTGTGTTAAGCTGGAATGACTGAACTATCTACATGTGGTTTTTCATTCTCAACAAGTTTAAACTAGGCTTCTTCACATGGTGAAGGGGGCAAGTCCCCATGTGCAAGTGCTTATCAAGCTTCCTCACTTGTCACACTTACTGATGTCCTGCTGGCCAGAGCAAGTCACATAGCTAAGTCAAGAGTCAGTACGGGAGAGGACAACAAAAGAATATGCATGTCAAGAAGCATGATCCGTTGGGAACCACTAATTATCAATATGCCACATAAACAATGATAGAAATTTAAAAAATGGAATAAAGTGAATGCAAAATAGAGAAACCAGAGGACCAAATGATGTATATAAAATATAAGCAAAGGAGAATGAAAAACAAGAAACATAGATATTTAAAAGTATAACTCAAAAAAACTTCTGAAATATGAGAAAGATTATACATATTGACAAGTCACTAAGAAAAATTGATTAAGAACTGTCATCACTGCACTGAGTAATATATAGAATTGTTGAATCATTATACATCTGAAACTGATATAACACTGTTAATTATACTTGAAGTAAAAAAAGAATTGTCAACACTGAAACATGATTTAGGTGAAAATGAAAGAAAAATATCTTTATTTAGAGGAAAGATCAATGTAATATAGGTAAGGAAAGGAATATTATAGATAAGATGATTTAAAAAAAAGGTTATTTTAGGCTCCCAAACCAAAAACTCAAGCCATGTATAGGTGGCAAAACCATATGGCCCAGTTACCCTGGGGTAATCCATATTTATGCTTATTGTTCCATAAACATAAATCAATATACATAGTGGTCTCTTTCATCTCAAAATGTGGTCAGACAAAAGTGTATGGTCACTATTGTCTTAAGGGAAAGAAAATAAGATTTTCAACAGACTTCTTGACAGTAATGTTCAGTGATAGGAAACAATGAAAGAACACTTAACAAGATATTCCAGAAGAGTGAGCCAAAATATTTAAACACATCACTTTTCTTCAAATTTAAATATTACAATAGATTTGATCCAGGGAATATTTTAACTAAGAGATGATATCTCTTAATATTTTAAGAGATGCTGCTGCTTAAAAAGGACAAAAAGTATTACATAAAGATGCAAACAAAATGTAAGCACTATAATTTAAAATATTAAACTTTACAAATATCAGAATGACAAAACATAAAAAATACTTCATTAATAAATATAAACAAAAAACAGCAAAAGAATATAAAAAGGAAACATGCCTGTTGTATTAATAAATATAAATATAAATGAGTTTAGCTCACTTATTTAAAGGTAGATGATTTGTATATAGAATTACAAAGCAAAACCCTACTCTAATTTGTATGAGACACACTTTAAACAAGGTTACTTAGAAAAACCCCGCCCCAAACAAAGGTAAGTAGAGTAAAGCTATTTCACATTAGTATAAATACAGAAAAAGTATAAGTCTTGGTGCTAACTTTAGATAAGGCAGAATTTAGGTCAAAGAGCATTATCTGACACAAAGAACAGTTTATAATATTAAGTGGTATAAGTTACAATAAGAATAACAGTTATAAATACCCATGTACCAAATAGCATAGCAATAACTTTCATAAATTGGAAATTATGAGAGATAACAAAATAGGCTTAAAAAAATCAGTCTTCTAGTCATTAATTTCAAAAGTAGATATAGCAAAAGGACAAAACACACTTAAGAATATTATATTCCTTAACAATGTTATCAAGAAGATGTATATGGTACTCATTACTTTAAAAATTAAGCACATGTCTGAGGTACCTGGGTGGCTCAGTCAGTTAGGCATTGGACTCTAGATTTCAGCCCAGGTCATGATCTCAGGGTCATTAGATCGAGCCCCAGGTCAAGCTCCACTCACTGGTTGTGGAGCATGCTTAAGATTTTCTCTCTCCCTCTGCCCCTGCACACCCGCTGTTCACGCTCTCTAAAAAATTAATAATAATAGTAAAGAAAATTAAGCACAAGCCTATGTGACATTTAAAAAACTATATTCTAGACTGTAAAAAAAGCCTTTACATATCTAAAAGGTATTCTTGTACAATAAAGTAGACATGATAACAAGGTAGAAAAAAATAAAATCTTTCTCAGACACTCTTCCATTAACAATGAAAACAAAAACCCCTAAATTTCAGAATTTCCAGAAAGCAGCAATACAGTAACCAATGGGACAGAGTTAAATCAGAGCTCAGAGGAAAATTCATAGCCTACATACTTCATATTCAAGAAAGAATGAAAATAAACTAACCATCTGACTAGATACTTTAGAAAAAGAACAATAAAACTTTCGCATATTTAGTATTTTCTATTCTTTCAACTATAAATATCATTTCTTTTTTTTTAATATTTATTTGTCAGAAAGAGCGTGAGAGCACAAGCAGGCAGAGGGAGAAGCAGGCTCCTCGCTGAGCAGGGGAGCCTGACCTGGGACTCCATCCCACGACCCTGGGATCATGACCTGAGCCAAACACTTAACTGATGGCGCCACCCAGGCATCCCTATCATTTCTAATGAAATATGCTTTGTTGAGAATTCTTAGAATCTAATCAGAATAGACTGATCTAAGTCAGAGATCAGTGGGTCTGGGGAATTTTAGGAAAATGTCAAAATATTGCATATCAGTTTTCTTTTGTCTGTGGAAACACTCACCAGAATTCATGTCAAACACTCCCCAATTCTCGTTCTTAATTAAAATCCTGCTTTGGGATCAAACCTGAATAATTCAAAAACAAGTCCAGTCCTTAAACTTTATTACAGTACATCAAATACTGTATTTGAAGATAATTAGGAAAATGACCAAGTATCATAAGCATTTATGTCTATTTTGTACTTTAGGTGGATTTTTAAGATGGGAAAACTTTTTTTTTTCATTTTTATCAGAAAAGTAGTCAATCTACATTGAGTATTCTCAGAGTCATCTAGATCTAACAAAGGTTACTGGTGAGCTTAAAATGTTTTAAAGGTTTTTAAGATTGGTCTTTAAAATGGATCTTTAAAAGCAAATTGTCTCCCATACCTGCCATGCTTACTCTTTGTGTTTGCTATTCCTCTACCTGGATGTCCTTTCTCTTCCCAGCTCCTGATTGTCTCCTGACTCCCAAGCTCTGATTGTCCTAGTCATCTCCCTTCTTAAAGAACTATTCAAATCTCTTTCTCTCTCTCTTTTTTTTTTTTTTTTAGGAAGCTTTTCCAGGCTATTTGAGGATACACTGATATATTTATTCCCTGATCTTCTTTGCTTCATAATCTACATTGTAAATTCTACCATTTTATTCTGTGATTTCAGAGCAGGCATTACATATGTATGGAGTAGCCAGTGGGACATTGCCCCAATGATTTCATGATTGCTAAAGGTCTTCTTTGCCTGTATTTGTTTATGGTGTCTGAAATTCCACCAGGAGCGATTATTCCATTGGTGTAAACAGTGTTTTCTCTGGTTTGTTCATTATTGAAACTCATATAATGCTAGGGAGTATAGCAAATTAAAGCTTCCATCACATCGATTCATGTCTTCCTTCACAGTGAAAGAGACTGGGAGTTTGAGCAGCATTGTTATTTGATGGTCTGGAGGTTGTCATGCATAGTGAAGCGAGAGAAAATAATTTGAGAAAATTAGGCAATAATACAAAAAGATAATTTAAAGATATTAATGATAGGCTTCATGGATTTCAGAAATTCCCAGTGCCAAACCTATCTGCTTTTATGTGTAGTTCTATATATGTGTGGTTTTTTTTTTTTTTTTGGTTTTTTGTTTTTTGTTTTTTCCTTTCTCTCTATGAACTTGAACACTCTTTTTGGAGAAGAAATGTATCCTAAGATTATACCTACTACAGTATCTCATATAGTTTTAGGTATACAGAAATTTCTGAGAACATGATGATTGAAATAAAATGCTTTTCATTATTTTTATTTTATTTTATTATGTGAAAGAAGTTTAGTTTTCCAAAACTGAAATGTTATAATAGTAGTTTGTACTTAATTTCAACATTGATATATATATATTTTTTAACTTCAGAGGGAAAATGTTGGAAAAAAGAAAACCCAACAGGATCTAGTATTTGGACAAGAATGAGAGGGATCATATAATGGTGATGTCCAGTCACATAAAGTTCACTTAACAATTCTATGCTGCTGATCAAGTTGCTTTTTTGTTCCTTGCTCTCATTCAGGAAAGCATGACGGAGAAGGTTGGTGTACTGTACATTTCTGGATGATTTGCATTTTAGGTGAAAGGACTGGGGACAATATTGAGAATGAATTATTAATGGAAGTCTCTTTGTGGTAAATACAGGGCTGAGCCTGGGGTCCTACTTGATACTGTCAAAACTGTACTGCTAAGATTTCTTTTTTTAATACTGCTAAGATTTTTATTTTATTTTAAAATTCCTTCTCTTGGCAAGAAATAAAAGGAATGGAAAGGAAGAACTGAAAGGGAATGGCCAAAGCTATGCTGTCTTTTCTCCCTTGTATATTTATTCTTTTTCCCTACCCCTTTGCCTTCTAGGACTTTTCCCTGCAGAAAGGTGACCTCCTGCTATTGCACTGTCATTGTGCCAGTACTTGCCTGTATAATAGTCCTCAAGCTCAGTTGCACTTCCTTGTGTCACTGCTAGGAAGGGAAAAGAAAAAAACAACAAGAACAAGAACAAAAACAAAAACAAAAAACTTTACCCTTCGAAGCTTATTCTAGCTGGTCTAAGAATTAAATTGACAAGAGTCAGATCAACAGAAGAAAATCAGATTTACTTTCCTATGTACAGGGGATCCACACAGACAAAGACAATCAGGCAAAATGAGGTATAAATGTCATCATGAACTAAGGAGAAGAAGATAGGGGTCTGAGGCTTCAAAGGGAAGGAAAACAATTCGCAGGAAGGTAAAAAAAGAGTGAATGATGAGCAAATGTTTGCTAGACCATACAGAAGCACTGGGGCATACAGAGGGATTTTAACAAACATATTTTGCTAAATTCCTCCCTGTCTACCACCCCTAGTTTCTATTATAATGGAGTTATTTATGGAGATAGCTCTCTTCCTGGAGCAGATTTTCTATCTAAATTCTTTTTAGACAGTTAGGGAAAGGTTGAAGTTGCTTTTCGAGTCTTTGGGACTTGATTGTTTTCAGCTCGAAATAATCTGATGCCAAAGTGGCACAATTTGGGACAACTTGCCCTTGGCCCAACATTTGCTTCTGTCACCCCTCTGAGAAAGTATTCTTGAAGCAAGGGCTCAATCCTAATTCTTAGTATCAAATATATAGCCTGGAATACAGTAGGTGAATGAATGCTAGTTTCTTCAATAAATAAATCAAAATTGTATAGTGAGGTTAAATGGATAATCCACAGAAATACAGGTTCCATCTCACACTCTCAAATGTTGGTTTGTACCATGTGAAAGGGTTTCAAAACTCTGGGGTTTTAGGGCCAGGGGATGCAGTTCTTCAAGACTGAGAAAGTGGCATACAACTCCGGATCACGTTGTGAATAATGAGTTTTGCTCTAAGAGGCATGTATATTACAATAAAAAATAGAAAGTTGAAGGAAATTAATGAGTGATCCCTGAAGAGTTACTTAAAGACCACAGGCATATTCTACAAGTAAATATCTCTTACCTTTGAGGCCAGCTTCCCAGAGAGAATATTCTTTCAGTCCCACAAGTGCTGGGCTCTTCCTGCCTCATAGAGGACTAAGATTCATAACAGAGTTCCAGGATTCTACTGCAAACTTCATCATTCTCTTCTTTTCTGTGTGTGTTAAATGGACTCTTAAGAGTTGCTCCCTCTCCATTTCAACTTTTCTTCTCTGTGCTTATTTCGGAGTTAGCTCAGTGCAGTTAGCAATAGTTGTCAAGATGAGAGAGAATCGCTCTTTAATAGACTTAGTTTTTCTTTTCTCTTAACCTTCTTTTTCACATCAGCTATTTTCATAGCTAATAAATTTTAAACTGTGAAAATTGCTTTGATCAATTATGTATTTAGGTTTTTCATAAACATGCTGATTTTATTACTTATGAAACAATTAAGAACACATTTGTGTAGAATTTCTCCTGTATTGTCCCAAGTGAATTCTTTATGTTTGCAGAGATTGTCCTATTTACTGATTTTATGAGGATCTTGTAGATATTTTTATTTTCATGAAATAAACAAAGATGTAGGTATTGTTGAAAAAACATTTTGAACATACTCATATCCATGCTGACAAATAATGGTTAGAAATACAGGAGGATCTCTAATTCAAGATAAACAGGTAGTGCTACACCTACCCCCCTCCCATCCGCCTAGGTGGTGCACAGGGTTGCCTGTAGGTGGCAGCAAGAATGTTGTAAATTGTACCTACTAAATAATACCAAGAACATAATTAAAACGAAAGGACAAATTAAAAATAGCTTCATTATCATGTTCAAAGTATTGTATATTTAGCTTTAGGCAACAGATTTATTTTAAAGACAAAAAAAGAGCAGGCATGATGTGCATCTGGGAGTGGAAATTAGATAACCTCACAACACAAAGGGCAAAAAACCAATACTCTATTACTTTTATATGACCAGATTTAGGCAGCAAACAATAATATGTTCTATAAGTGATTCAAATGGCACCTGGGGTGGCTCAAAGGCACATGACAAAAGTTTGACGTCAAACTGTGTTTTGCCTTACGTCATTTCAGCTCCATTATCCACAGCAGTGAGTTCAGAATGCTGAACACACACGAGCCACACATTCGGCCTACCCAATACATTTTAGAAAAATCAAGTGCAATATGAAGAAGAATAAAAATACCCTGTGATATTTTTTCACCTTGTTCTTAGTGGCATCAGTATTGTCCATAATTTCAGGCCAGAAGGAAATATCCCTCATCTTATGCCATATGTTAAGAATGGTATTCTCTGAGTGATGAGGCATCAGGGTTGTGAGATCAAGCCCCATGTCGGGCTTCCTCTGGGCTGCTGGGCTTAGAGACTGCTTGGGATTTTCTCTCTCCCTCTCCCTCTGTCCTCCACCCCTGCTCACGTGTGCACACACTCTGTCTCTCTCTCTCTCTGGAAAAAAAAAATCCAGAAATAAGAAATATACTGAACATTAACAGCCAGGAAACACATCTCAGTCGTTGCAAGGAACAGTGATCTATTAAGCATCCCTAATATATGTGTCTTGGTATGAACTATATGGAATGGTTTGAAATGTATGTAATAGAGGGGTACCCCTCTCTCCATTAGGAAAGAATTAACTCTGACTTCAAGGATAGGTCTTCGGTTGCTATAGAATGAATGTTAGTATTTTCCCAGCCCTCCTCACCCCAAAATTCATATGTTTAAGCCTAATCTCTGCTGTGATGCTGTGATAGTGTTTAGAGGCGGGGCCTCTGAGAGGTATTAAGTCATGAGGGCAGAGGAATTAGTGACTTTATAAAAGATATTCCAGGGAGGTCCTTAGCCCTGTCCTTCATATGAGCTAGAAGGAGGCCATCTATGAACAAGGAAGTGAGCCCTCACTAGACAGTCAATCCGTAGGTAGCTTGATCTTAGACTTCCAAGCCTCCAGAACTGTAAGGAATAAATTTCTGTTGTTTATTGGCCACCAGTCTGTGGTATTCTGTTATCAACCCGAACACACTAAAATTTAACCTGTAGTTTGCAGAATTTCAACCACTGATTCTTTGGTCAAATTCCAAACAAATTTCAATACAATGCAATCTAGAAGTCCCTATGTTGTCTCAGATAGACTGAAGGTGGCTATTTCATCATAATAGATCTCATTTATGATGATTTTCTTACTTGGAATTTCCTATCTTGGGGATAGTTGTGATTCCAACAGAGGGAGTAAACAGGAACACTTGTGAATTGGGAGAATGCTCAAAGAGATTAGTGGAACAAGTATTGGCAAATGTTGTGTGTTTCCTGTCCCCTTCCCCATTTTCCAAAATGTCAGAAGAGTTAAAGTGCAAATGATATCATTCCTTTCTCTTTATCCTATCTTGGTAGATCATTCTGTTTTTTAGCAACTGCCCTTTCTGCTGTGATGATATGTATTGAAAAGCAGAATTAGGGGATTGCCAAATGATAGGGGAGAGATGAAATCCAGGTTGGAGGGGAGATTCAATCAGGTGGAATGATTTATTTATTTATTTTTATATGACTAGAATGGACACACCAGAGGACAGAGAATGGCATTCTATGGCATTCTAAGTAGAGGAGGTGACTATAATTCTGCTACCTGAGAGTGGGTCACAGTGATGTACTGACAAATACATTGGAAGTATAACTGCACAGCAGGAAGAGACTAACTCCGTAATTCCCTTTTTAGCAGGTGGTAGTCTTGCCTTGTTTTTGCGTATTTTTTTTTAAAGATTTTATTTATTTATTTGAGAGAGAGAGAGAGAATGAGAGAGAGAGAGCATGAGAGGGGGGAGGGTCAGAGGGAGAAGCAGACTCCCCGCCGAGCAGGGAGCCCGATGTGGGACTCGATCCCGGGACTCCAGGATCATGACCCGAGCCGAAGGCAGTCGCCCAACCAACTGAGCCACCCAGGCGCCCTTGTTTTTGCGTATTTAAGAATAACCCTGGATTCCATCACAGGGGAGTTGGAGAACGTGGCCGAGGCTGTACACAAAACTACTGGAGATAGGGTTTCATTTCTGACAATGTCACAGCTAAGGTGGGGTAGGAAGAAGAGGCGGGGCCAAGTTCAAGCTGGAGTTTGATAGGGAAAGCTGTTCCTCAGACGCTAAGTAGACTAAAAGCCCAGAAGGCCAAGGGGTGTATCAAAATTGAGGGGTGGAGCCGGGAGCTCCGGGTCGACAGAGACTGGATAAGAAAGAGGGCAGGTCGGGAATATGACAATGACAGCAAGCAGCTTTGGGCAAATGCAGTACTGCTGCGTCAGCTGTTGTGTGGGATGTGAGGAAGATGCTGGCTGGCTCAGAAGGCCAGATCCCAGTCTCTAAGCTGTAGACACATTGGAGTCCCACATGGAGCAGGGATTCCATCCACCTGTGGGAACTGTGGAGTTGCATTTCCACCGTGGCACACCCTTCCATTTTTGACCCAGAGTGATTTGATATAAACTGTCATCTCTCAGAGATCAAACTGACAATAAATACGACTACTCATTTCACTCTGAACTGTGCCTGGAAGGTGGAAGGTAATTAGACACATGCCTGTTGGAGACTTTACTAATACATTATGAAGTGTATGGGAATTTGCTTTGAAGGGGAGAAACAATTAGAGATGGTGATTTACAGAAGACTATAAGAGGCAGGGGGTCTCTTATGTTTTATTTCCTAAAGCCAAAAAATTCCTATAAAATCCCTACTTAACTCACATTCTTAAGCTAGAGATCAAGACTTTTGAAGAATAGGCATGCCTTAAAATCAATCCACATGGCATTGCTAGGATCAAAGAGAAGATAAGCTCTAAGGGCCCTGCTTGAATTGTTGACCCAAGTAGACCCCAGCTGACTTGCAGGGGTGAAGGTACTCTAAAAAAAAATGATCTGGAATCCTTTCTCTCCCTTAGCTTGATACTTTTGGGGATCAGAGAATGGAATCTTTTCTATTGCAGACCCTGGGACTTTCCAGAGACCCAGGTCTTATTCTAAGGAAAATGCATAGAGGTGTCCATATTATAATTGATTTATTGGGTTCACAGACATAGCATTCAAAGAAGACATCATTTGGGAAAATAATTATGTTTTTTTCTCAGATAAGGCAAAATCTATTATGACTCTAAGGAAGGGTTTGTGCAGGTAGAGATGAAGCATCTCCTTCCCTGCTCTTAGGCATGGGAGTGACTTAAGCAACTTAGTGTACCCGCACATGCTTTCAATTGAGACTTCATTAACTGCCGTCCTTTTCCTAACATCACATATGCATGATCCCATGTATGGTCAGCCACAGAATACACATATTCTTTGAACTCAGGTCATGCCTTGTTTTGGTATCATTCCTAATAAGAAGCTTTCAGGGTTTCCAACCTTCTGGCATTACCCCTTTCTCTGAAAGTCTATTTAAATATTGAATCCCCCATTCTGCATGACCAGGCAATTATTATATTATTATAATTATTATATATCCTTCCCTTAGTTAGGATTTGTGTGCAACCTTGATGGGGAGCTAACATGTACACAGTGCTTCCTCACCTTTTCCTCTTGCCTATGCTCTACCTTCTCTTTTCATCGCCTCTGGTGGTTTCTGAACTTTTTCTAGTCCACTTTGCCCCAGCACTTGGAGAGAGGTATGACAATTTCATTTCAAGGCATTACTGATAAAGGTTGTTATGTTTAATTTCTAAGGTATTAAGATAAAATAATGAAATTAGAATGCAGAAAAGGAAACCTTAAAAATAGCTGTTGGGTAGGACAGCCCCTAGATTTCATCACCCACTCCTCTTCACAGGGACTTCTGTAATTTCTGATTTGGGAAGTAGAGATGATCTTGAACATGCCCCATCCTTGGACCTCCCTTCTTAGTCTATCTGCCAAATTCCAGGGTCTTCTGTTCTGGACTAACCCAGGTCCATAACTTCCCACTTGGGAGCTGGTTTATTGTTGAGAACATTTTCTGTGTTCTTTGTCTCAACCTTAGGTAGTTTTCAAGGCAATGTTAAAATATTTTTCCTAAATGAAAGGAAACCAAAGAAAAATTCTGCTTTCACTTCTACTTCTCAATAATGTTTTAAAAAATTTTTATTTATTTGAGAGAGAAAGAAGGAGAGAACAAGCATGCACAAGGCAGGGTCGGGGGGCAGAGGGAGGGGAAGACAAGCAGACTCCCCACTGAGTGGGAAGCTGGAAGTGGGGCTCAATCCCAGGACCCTGAGATCATGACCTGAGCTGAAATCAAGAGTCTGATACTCAACTGACTGAGCCACCCAGGCGCCCCTACTTCACAATAGTATTAGTCACATGAATTACAAGGTAGTCTTAAAAATAGCTCTTAAAAACGTCTCTTCTGATTAATAACAGTAATAATCATGTTAATAAATTCCTTCACTTTCACCTGTAATCTCAGTAATACTGACTATCCTTTTACTTTGCATTGGTCTGCATCCTTTCCCGCTTGCCCTGACAACTTTAAATGTCCATTGTTCTTTTGAGACCCCCATACCCAAACCACAAGCCCAGAATTTGCAATGCAAAACCTCTTTTTAATTTTGAAGGAGAATTGAGGAGGTTTTGCATGATCACCCTCAACTTTCAGCTTTTCTGCTTTACATTTTAACTTACATGTACTCCCATCACAGCTGCTTCTTTCTTTATACTCTCAGAGGATGAGCTCTTCCTTTCTCAAGGGCATATCTTCACTTGGACTCTGGATTTCACATTTTCCTATGAACTCCTAGGCTTTCTCCTTTATTTTCTGTTCTTTCTCTTATTGGTCAGCCTGTTCTCTGCACTGACTACTTCCCCAGGTGATCAGCCACACTCCAGGGTTTTTTTTTATCCTAATATTGACCAATACTTACATTTCTGGGTTGAGTCCATTTGATCTCAATGTATTATTCCTGTTTTATTATTTCATACTTTTATTTTACCCTAAATTCTATCTACTCTTACTTTATTTAGCATTTTTCATCTATATTTTTAAATTAATATTATAGTTTTAATATTTGGTGCTACCTTTATCTTGTTAATCATAGTTTTGCTGATCTTTTAAATTAAGTTGGGAGGCTTTCCATCAATATATTACACAGTAATACAACTGGATGATTAGGATGAGGATCTGTAATAAAAATTTCCTGATAATTTTGTAGAACACAGCAGTAAAATGATGCTTAGTGACTTTTTATTGACATATTATTGACATTTTCCAATATCTTAAATAGTTACTTGTCTATTCAATTTTATCCTTCTTGAATGAATTAAAATTATATTGCTCCTTACTTTTCACTTGAATTTTACAATACATTTTTCTTACTGTTTGTCTTTTCCTGACACAGCTCTCCCACTTTTTTTTTTATTTGCATTTGCTTATTTCCACACGCTCGCTGCTATATTGTTTTAGGTATCGTTCTTGTAATTAAAATATACTACTTTGTTACTTAATTTGAGGGTCTCTGTTTAAGTAAATTTAATCCGTTTAAACTTAGTGAATACGGTTTATGCTTACCATCTAGTTTTTTATATTATTTCAGTTTACTCCAGTTTGTTTTATTTTTGCTAATTTCTTTTTTTCCCTCTTTTCTTTTTTAGATGGATTCTTTTATTGTTTTATTCTCTCCTATTGGCAGCATAATAGTTGTATATGCTAATTATCCCTAGTGGTTATTATAAAAATTTTAACATACGTTTTCAATCTTCCATTTTTTATTAATACCTATGGTCAATTTTTAGTTATATCTTCCCCTAGGTTAGAGAAGAGGCTTAAAGTGCTTATATTCACTTCTCCTTCCTTGATCACTTCCTATATTAAGATCATTTGATATTTTATTTCAAGATTTATTTTTTAATAATATATATCACCAAGCTTTATTGTTTACTAGTGTCTTTGCTCTTATACCCCATATTTTCTCACTCTTGGATTTATTTTAATTTTGATGGAATATATACCCAAGTAAGATTTTTAGAGCCTGTATATAGGTAAAAGCTATTTATGACCAGGCCCACGTGAAAATTTCTGGGTTTGGTTCTTTCCCAAGTGCTGTTTGCCTAGGTACAGAACTTCAGGTTTGAGATCATTTTATCTCACATCTTTACAGAAATGACTCAATTATCCTCTAGTATTCATAATGCTAATGATTTGTTTTATTCTTTTTATTCAAATGTACTTTTTTTCTCTGAACATATTTTGGGCTTTATCATTTTATTGAAGTTCTCAAATTTCACTTGGTAATATTGAAGTGTGGTCTTTTATTTATGTTTTCTACTTATCTTCCTTGGAACATATTTTGTTTTGTTTTGTTTGTTTTCAATTTGAAGACTTAAATATCTTCTCTATGACATTGAAAAATTTCTTTTTTTTTTCTTTTTGCTTTACTATATCTCACCTCGATTATATTAGTTTTCTTCTGGAAATCCTAGCAAATATATTCTAGAACTTCTGGATCTGTCCTCTATGTCACTTAATTTTTTATCATTTATTTGTTTAATATGCTGCCTTCTGGGGGCACTTCTAGGCTCATTCTTTTCATTCTACAGTGTGTTCCTTAGATATTTCGGGGAATATAATTAAAAACAAAACTTCCTATTACCCCAGAATACTTCTGCACCAAAATAGAAGAAAAGAGAATGATTTTATTATTAAGTAAAGCATTAAACCAGAGTGGGGTATGTATCACATGCAATCTGCTAAGAGTTTTCAAAGACAGAAAGAAATCCCACCCTTCTCTATAGCCTAGCAGATACAACTCTTTAGACACAGCTTCTCAGGGTAAACAGTTACTGGTCCTGAAGTAGGAAGACTGGCAGCACTGCTTGTCACACATAAATGCTCCTAAATTCACTGGGGTGACCATCTGTGTTAGCTAATTGGCTTTATGCACAAGAAAAAGAAACTTCTCATATTTTTATGACAGAAAGTGGTTTTACAATTTGGTGGGCTTTGGCCCTCTTAGGTTAAGCTTCCTCCCCTCCCCCAGAAACTGGGAGCTGGAGCTACTTTCCCTCTGGATGATCACATTTCAAAGAGGTGCCCCTCAGGTCCTTGATAAAGACATTCTTGGGTTGTAAAGCTGGCAAAAGCCTTATTTAGCCTTTAAAAAGATTTTCAAACATTCCAAAGATATAGAGGAAGAACTTGGAATTACAAGTTTTCCAAAGAAAATGCTCTAAGAAAAGGGAGGAGGGAAGTCCATGCCCTTATTTTCAACAGAGAATTAAACATCTTGATTTAAATTTGTCTTGCCCTTACTTGTAACTGTACTTTCATTGTTCAGGCTCTCTAATTGGTTCATATTTAGTTTGGTTTGTTTTAGCAACCTGTTCTCTTTTTATGAATGTGGTAATTGTTTCAAGTTCTGTAAAGACATCGAATTTCCTTACTTTGTGTTTATCCTATGCTTGCACTTTTCAATCTTTTTAGTTCATTGGTTTAGTTTGGTGCCTTTCTTCCAGGGTTTTTAAACCACACTTTTCGAGGAGCTCTGATGGCCCCCTTGTGAACAGAAGCTCTGCCTGTGGGAGTTTACCTTTGGTTGTGTTTGATAGGGGAAGGATGTGCTGATGAGTGGAATTTGCTGACTATTTGCAATCCAGTGTGAGGGCTCCTGTGCTTCTTCTTGGATCAGGAAGCCATCTAGGGCCCTGCTCCACTAGCCCAACTGCTCGTACGCACCGCTTTATCTAGTTTCCAGGCAAGCAGTGGACACTGTGAAGTGCAAGCTGGAGAGACGGAAAGGTTACACAGACCTCGTTGTTTCAATACAGTTCTAGTAACAATCATCCTAACAACTATTGCTGGGTCTTTTCCAGCTCCTTATGTCACTTGAACCCTGGCATATGCAGTTATCCTCCTATCAGATTGTACCCTTTATTTCTTGTTAACAGAACCCTCACTTTGGGGGAGCTATTATGCATCATCCCCGGAGTTTGAATAATGATCAGTTTCCCTGATGATAGCAGACTCTGTTGTCTTTATCTGTGGTTGGTCAAGAGGTGAACATGTAGCCCAAATCTGGCTGCAAAGAAAATAAGAACTAAGAGGTTGTCATTTATGCTGAGGTCTCTGGGAAAGGTTTTACTCCTTGTTCCATTATAAAAGAAAGAGATGCACAAAAAGGTCTTTCCTTTACTGCTCCCTTTTTTCCTGCTTGGGAGATTTCAAGTCAGGAAATAGTGTTTGCAGTCCCAAGAAACTTTCTGCAACCCTGACAACAGAAGGTATTAGTAGAGAAGGAATACAAGAAGGGCCTCGAGGTCATTGATGCTATAGTGGGGCCCAGGGAATCAGCCTGGAATGGCCCATATCTAGACTTTGTTGTAGGTGAACAGATTATATGACTTTTTTCTCTCTTCCCTTATTTGCAGCCCAAACCACACTCCACTCCAGAACATGCCTCTACTGCAGTAGCCCTTCTTTTTCTGCATGTATTTTGGGCTATAATTTTCTATTGTATTTCCCTATTGATCTGATATCTGCTTTTTTAATCTTCCAGGAATTCCTCATCCTTAATCTAATTAAGGCACTTTTCAGATTCTTATCCTTTTAATAGATGCAATCTAAATAACAATTATAAAACATTTATACATACAACTTTTCTGACCTGGAGGGGTTTGGAACAGAATGAAACTGTAGAGAAACATGCCTAGTCTGTTGTTTTCCTATGATTGTCTGCTTCTGGTTTATGCTTATCCAGAACATACTTGTTTTTCCAGAGTAGCTGTGTTTTCATTTCCCTTAATAATCTTTCCATGATCTCCCCGAATTTCTGTTTTATCCTATGGCACCTCTGTTGTACTTTCACACAGTATTGAAATTTTTTTTATTATGTTATGTTAATCACCATACATTACATCATTAGTTTTTGATGTAGTGTTCCATGATTCATTGTTTACGTATAACACCCAGTGCTCCATTCAATACATACCCTCTTTAATACCCATCACCAGGCTAACCCATCACCCCACCCCCCTCCCCTCTAGAACCCTCAGTTTGTTTCTCAGAGTCCATAGTCTCTCATGGTTCGTCTCCCCCTCCAATTTCCTCCCCTTCATTTTTCCCTTCCTACTACCTTCTTCTTCTTCTTCTTTTTTTTTTTTTTAACATATAATGTATTATTTGTTTCAGAGGTACAGGTCTGTGATTCAACAATCTTACACAATTCACAGCACTCACCATACACATACCCTCCCCAATGTCCATCACACAGCCACTCCAGCCCTCCCATCCCACCACTCCAGCAACCCTCAGTTTGTTTCCTGAGATTAAGAATTCCTCATATCAGTGAGATCATATGATATGTCTCTTTCTCTGATTGACTTATTTCACTCAGCATAATACCCTCCAGTTCCATCCATGTTGTTGCAAATGGCAAGATTTCATTCCTTTTGATGGCTGCATAATATATATATATATATATATATATACCACATCTTCTTTATCCATTCATCTGTCGATGGACATCTTGGCTCTTTCCATAGTTTGGCTATTGTGGACATTGCTGCTATAAACATCAGGGTGCATGTACCCCTTCGGATCCCTGCATTTGTATCTTTGGGGTAAATACCCAGTAGTGCAATTGCTGGGTCATATGGTATCTCTATATTCAACTTTTTGAGGAACCTCCATACTGTTTTCCAGAGTGGTTGCACCAGCTTGCATTCCCACCAACAGTGTGGGAAGGTTCCCCTTTCTCCGCATCCCTGCCAACATTTGTCATTTCCTGACTTGTTAATTTTAGCCATTCTGACTGGTGTGAGGTGGTATCTCATTGAGGTTTTCATTTGGATTTCCCTGATGCCGAGCAATGTTGGGCACTTTTTCATCTGTCTGTTGGCCATTTGGATGTCTTCTTTGGAAAAATGTCTGTTCATGTCTTCTGCCCATTTCTTGATTGGATCATTTGTTCTTTGGGTGTTGAGTTTGATAAGTTCTTTATAGATTTTGGATACTAGCCCTTTATCTGACATGTCATTTGCAAATATCTTCTCCCATTCTGTCAGTTGTCTTTTGGTTTTGTTGACTGTTTCTTTTGCTGTGCAAAAACTTTTATCTTGATGAAGTCCCAATACTTCATTTTTGCCCTTGCTTCCCTTGCCTTTGGCAATATTTCTAGGAAGGAGTTGCTGAGGCTGAGGTTGAAGAGATTGCTGCCTGTGTTCTCCTTTAAGATTTTGATGGACTCCTGTCTCACACTTAGGTCTTCAACCATTTGGAGTCTATTATTGTGTGTGGTGTAAGGAAATGATCCAGTTTCATTCTTCTGCATGTGGCTGTATAATTTTCCTAACACCATTTGTTGAAGAGACTGTCTTTTTTCCATTGGACTTTCTTTTCTGTTTTGTCGAAGATTAGTTGACCGTAGAGTTGAGGGTCCATTTCTGGACTGTCTCTTCTGTTCCATTGATCTATGTGTCTGTTTTTGTGCCAGTACCATACTGTCTTGATGTTTACAGCTTTGTAATAAAGCAATGTTTACAGCTTTGTAATAGAGCTTGAAGTCTGGAATTGTGATGCCACCGGGTTTGTTTTTCTTTTTCAACATTCCTCTGGCTATTTGGGGTCTTTTCTGGTTCCATACAAATTTTAGGATTATTTATTCCATTTCTTTGAAAAAAGTGGATGATATTTTCATAGGGATTGCACTAAATGTGTAGATTCCTCTAGGTAGCATTGACATCTTCACAATATTTGTTCTTCCAATCTATGAGCAAGGAACATTTTTCCATTCTTTGTGTCTTCCTCAATTTCTTTCATGAGTATTTTATAGTTTTCTGAGTACAGATCCTTTGCCTCTCTGGTTAGATTTATTCCTAGGTATCTCATGGTTTTGGGTGCAATTGTAAATGGGATTGACTCCTTAATTTCTCTTCTGTCTTGTTGTTGGTGTATAGGAATGCCACTGATTTCTGTGCATTGATTTTATATCCTGCCACTTTACTGAATTCCTGTATGAGTTCTAGCAGTTTTGGGGTGGAGTCATTTGGGTTTCCCACATAAAGTATCGAAATTTTCTTACCTAAGCCTGTCCTTCCATTGCATTGTGAAGATCTCCTGTCACACTCTAGGTATTATTTATATTTTAATTTTGCAGAATGATTTATTCATGGCCATCCCTCAAAACATTTTATTAAATTGAACATATTCTGGTTCTTGAGGGGTTTATTTTCTACAAGGCTTAGAATCCACTATGACACCTCTTGTCAAGTTCTGAATTTTTCTTCTTGATTCATCCTACCTGAACCTAAGACTTTTGTACTTAGATTTTCAAGATAAATATTTCATGGAGAATTTACAAATATAACTATAACGTGACCTTCTTTTTCTTCCCCTATTTATCTTACTTGTTTCTTTTTTTGTGTTCCTCTGTTTATAAATTAGGCTGTGTCTCAAAGTTCTTATTGACATGATATTAAATGATTCACAAATAAATTTTCCAGGCAACTGTATTCAATTAGATTACATTTTCAGTTTGTTTCAAGTTCACAGAATCTTCATTGAAACTTATTATGTGATGAACTTTGTGTCAAATTTGTGTACAGATATCACTTTATCTTTGTTAGGGAACACGTCTATATTTGTATCTACACCTGGATCTACATCTACATCCATATCATATTCAGGTCTATATTGACATCTGTAACTATACAGTTAAATAGATATGCAGTTTGATATATTCATTTCTAGATTTAAGTGTCTTAAAATGTGACATGTGAATTTTAAAGTCTTTTTCTAAAAAGAAGAAAAAATCCATATATGCCAAATACACCTAAATATTTTAAGGGGTATATGTTAGTTAAATTAGCACTGTCTATGATTTTAGTCAGCCTGGCCACTATAGTAAAAATACCATAGACTGGGTGGATTATAAACAGCAAAAATTTATTTCTCCCATTTCTGGAGGCTATAAATATGAGATCAAATTGCCAGCATGGTCAGGTTCTGGCAAGAGTCCACGTCAGGGTTGTAGACTTCAGACTTCTTGCAGTTTTACTTGGCCAGGAGCAGAGAAGGGAAGCAAGTTCTGTTGTGACTCAGATAAGGGTACTAATGTCATTCACAAGGGCTCCATCCTCTTGACCTCATCTAATCCTAATTACCTCCCAATGGCCTTTTCTTTTAATTCCAGCACATCTTATGTGTGTGTGTTGGTGGGGGGTAGGGGAGATAGGGTTTCAACATGGGAATTTGGGGGGACACAAACATTTAGTCCATAACATATGGCAACAGATAACCCTTAAAATTTGAGGAGCTTAACACATATAAACTTACTTCTTGCTCATTTAAAGTCCTATCAGTGACTGTTTGGCAATGTGAAGTAGTGATGTTCATGTAGTCATTCAGGAACCCAGTCTAAAAAAGGTCTTTTGTATTTGGTACGTGGTTTGAAAGTCATCAGGAGCCAAAAAATTTCGGAGACAGACAATGGGTGGGGTGGGTGGGAGAGAAGCTGTGCATGTGCATGGGGAGGTGTGTTCTTGCTGGGATCTGAAAGTAGCATACTTCATTCCCCACAGTTGGATGGCAAAAGGAAGAGGGCAGCTGGTGCCAGGGGAAGCTGAGAAATGTGGTCTAGCTGTGTGCAAGAAGAAAAAGCCTTGGTCTCTGACGAATGCACTGTAGTCTCTGCCACGGAAGTCCACCAAGTGGTCAGTACATCTGGCCAAGGGTGAAAACTGGCTGAGTGGTCAGGCACAGCTTCTGTTTTTCTCCACTAACTTCAGGTCTCATCTCCATTTGTTTAAATAGAACTTTCCTAATCAGGCCAGTTAGGGGAAATTGACCAGACTAATACATACAAAGTCAGAAGCGAAAATGGATACTTACTCAGCAGGTGGCTCTCCTCAAATTCTCTGAGCTCCAATGATCAGTATATGAGAATGTATTTTCTCTTATTAGCCTCTGTAATGAGCCACCAGTCAACAAGGATGCAGTGCATCAGTTGATTTTTTTTTCTTTAGTTTAATGAGGAAAGTGAAAGAAGTTATTTTGTTGATGTTGTAACCATTAGCCAACTGCAAAGTTTTTGCAGAGTAAATTGGGGGACACAGGAGGAGGTGGTGTTGCCTGGATATGTGGATTTTCTAGGCTTTCCTTTTGTTTCTTAATTTTTAATAAAGCAAATAAATGTTATTATGGGGTATTAATAAATAAGCACCTAAGAAAGGAATACAACACTTGAAGAATTAGGAGGGGATATTAAATGTATACACTTTTTATTCCTAGCAGAGAAGACAGGATTTTCTTTCTCCTCTTCTCCAATTGTATGGCATGGTGATGTGGATGGATCATGGGCAGGGTATTTAAGATGTAATTAGATTTGAAGTCTTAGTTCTGCTACTTACGATTACTATACATTTGGGAAGTGACCTACATTTCATGAGCCTCAATTTCTACATCTTTTAAATTGGTATAACTATATTTATGTACAATATCTTAACGGAACAGAACTGTTTAAAGGATTATACTGTGAATTGAAGCACCTAGCATGGCACTCATCTCCTACTATGCACTCTGGAAATGCTATTTCTTTTTGACTGGAGAAATAAAGAATGGTGTGACTTTCTGAAAAATGATCTGTGTGAAACTAAAACCCTGCAAACTATTGCTTCAACATTTATTGAAATGCTCCTGGGTCCTGCAGGCACTGCATCCTTGGTGATCCTGAAGCACTTTGCAAGACATCTGTGAAGGCATCACCACATTCACATGGGCATCTTGGAGCATCGTGTCTCTTAAACACACTGTGAACGGATTCCATTTCTTTTCTTCACTTTTCCTTCATTCCAACAAGGACTAACTGCTAGTCTTAATTTTTTGATGACAGGCACTGTGTCAGGCACCATAGGAATCAAGAATGGAAAGATAGGTGTCCACTTCTATAGAGTTTATCCTCTGTAGCACCTTTGGCTCAACTCTCCTTCCTTAGGTATATTTAAGCCTTTAAGCCTGGCCCAGGAAAGCAAGGATTGTTCAAACATATCTGGTGAAAAGAACCATATTTATGTTCAACCCAAGAGGATGAAGAAGATGGAAACAAAGAGAAGATCAAGGCCCACTTCCTCCCTCTACTCCATCAAACCCGGGACGTGGTGGAAGAGAATGGGGGGGTGTGGATGGTCCAGCCATTCCAAATTGCCCCCAGTGCAGATGGTCTATTCCAGTGGTCCCATTGCCTCCTATTACAGCTCCCACAGTGCCAGGCACAGATGCATGATGTGGCCTGCTGTGGACCCTACAGCAATTACTGTTATATATTACTAGTTTGAAAAAGAAAATCATTAAATACCAAAGAATTTCCTCCATTAAAAATGGTGGCCCTTTAGGAAAACTTATGAACTGACATCCAATATATATTTCTACTAAAAACGCACATCATATTTAGCTTGAATGTGGACATTTTTAATGTGTCTGGAGAAGCTGCTCATGCCTTGTGCATTGTGCTTTATCTGTCAAGATACGTTGATAAGTTTCAGAGCGCATCCCCACACAAACCTGTGTGAGAACAGAAAAAGGAAACAGGCTGGCAAGTGAAAAAGAAACGAGAACTTGGAGGTGAATTGAGATTATGCTCAGGCCTAAGCAGTTGCGGTGGAATATTTGTATTTTTGAAGTTAATTTTTTTTAAACTGCTATTCTGCATATTAATTTGTAGTTTCTGTCCTTTTTCTGCACCACATGCACCAGATTTGGTAATTAACTTTTTAAGCCGAGTTCAGCAATTTATTGGGCTTAGTTTGCAGTCCAGGAACTGATCACATACCTACCCTGACAAGACAGTCTTAATGAGTCTGAAACCAGGAGCTGAAGCCCTGGATCAGCTAATTCTGCAACCCTCAGCCCCGAGCCAGTTGTTGGAAATTATCCGAAATGGACCCAGAGCTTTGCCACCTGCAGTACAATCCCCCCACAAATGTCCCTCCCAGCGATTGGATGGCATGGCACCACCGGAATGTCGTCAGAACAATTTTTCCCCTCTATTTAAATTGCATTTAGGAGGAAAAAAAGAAGTACAACTCTGCAATATTTATTCCTCTGTTCAAATGGAGGAAGAACCCTACATAATATTGTAGCAATTACAAAGGTCAAAAGATTTTCTCTCCTCAGGCCATTTGATGGTACAGAGAAGCAGCGCTTCTGAACACATAATGATCACCACAATCTCCATTTGGATTTGGAAGAAACCCCCAGATCCCAGGAAAGGGGTTCTAATGAGATCCTGTATTAGTATAATACTGCTTTGAAAGCAATCACCAGCATGCTGATTGTTCCCTGGGTAGGGCCAAATTCATGAGCCCTATTTTGTAAAAAGATGAAGGCATGTTTGACAGAAAAGACTGGTTTCCAGAAGGGAAGAAGCCACTGAGATGTGTACAACTGAGCCCAAAGAAACATTGCCCATGCCTGAGGCTTTGAGCATCTTTGTAATAGATGAAAAAAAAATCAGAAAGATAAAATCATGATACCTTCACAAGTTTCAGGATAAAGGACACAAGGATATCAGTTTTCCTTGTGGCTTGAAACTTTATGGACAAATCAGTACAACTAGGACAGAAATCGGTCTGGATCTAGGGCCATCTTTTGGGATGGAGAGCTCTACCTAACCTGACAACCTCACCAGGCTGGACCCATCAGAGATGTGCAATGCATTCTCACTCCACCCGCACAGGGTTGATATTGGAAGGAAGAATTCTGCTTTCTTAGGTGGAGAAACAATGCACAAAGGAAGGAACTTGGGAAGTCAGCTCACTAGTCAGAGGTCTAGAATTGATCTTTATTAAAGAAAGTAGGCTAATTGGCTAACTCCAGGGTACTTATTGAGCCTTTGTGTGCCAGCCTGGTACAAAGCACAGTCACAAGACTGGAAAAGGTTTTCTCTTCTGCTCTCAGGGTCAGGTGCATTGGTTATGAGAGCAGCGTATGAAAATGTGACAAATGGCATAACAAGTGTAAAGGGAATACTTGCTCTTGGGATCAGCTTGACATAATCCTGTGGGCAGGATGATGGGAGACACTGGTTTGTCACCAAGTCTTGAAGGTTACGTAGAATTTAGGAGAGGTGGATCTTACAGAAAGGGCAATAGAATGAGCAAAGATACAGAAGTAAAATGAATATAGCATATTTGCTGGATGCCTCAAGCACTATTAGATTTAATTAGATAGTTCTTTTCCTTAGCCTTCTCTTCCAAATGAAATAGTCCCAATTTTAAACTGTCCTGATACTGCTTTGCTACTGTCCCCATGAAGAAACATTCCTTTCTCTGTGCTACTGTGCTCTGTAGACTGTTCCATTCCACACATAATGTTAGAAATATTTGTCTTTCTTCCTCATGAGACTGTGAGTTCTTCAAGGGTGGAGGTAAGGCTCTATAGTTCCATGATCTTATACACTGATCAGTACTGAATGTGTGAAAGAGTTTTTGAGGAATGACCAGTTCCTTAAATTACGTTTGTTCATATGAGTCTCTGGTCTCTGACATCATTAACTTCCCTATAATCTGTCTGCTTCTTTCCCTCTCTAATTGACTATCCTCTTTACTTGACCAACCATCCTCTAACAATGCGATATCTGAACTGAAAAACTCCCAATGCAGGTTTAAGCTTCAGACTCCATATGATTCTGTAAGCTCTTATTTATAAATTCATGTAAATACAGTGTTAGAATATATTAGCTACATGAGATCACAGGCTCATATTGAGCCTATTTAAAACTCTCAGAAACCTATGGTCTCTTTCATTCTATACTGATGCAAATGGATTTTTGATCCTAACTATGGAACTTTATGCATTTATAAGTGTCAGATTTCATTTTATTCGCTTAGAACATTACAAATTTTTAAGATAATCTTGAACTCTGATTTCACCATCAACAATACTAAGTGCTCCCTTCCAACTATCAAGGGTTGCATGTAACAAGCATATATTCTTCCTTTTTTTGGTCAGTTAATGGGCTAAGAATATTGAGCCAAATAGACCCAAGGGAGGAATCTTGAGTGGGACCACTGGAAATTTTGTCCAGGCTGAAAAGAAGCCAGTAAGTGATCCCAACTTGTTGTTTAAGCAGTTATAAAACCAGTTCACAAACAGATATGTGCCCTGGTGTACATTTTGTCACACTATCAAAGAAAATATAATGGAAATAAAAACCATTTTTATACATTCATCTGTCAATGGACATATTGGATAAAAATGGTTTTTACTTCCGGATAAAGAAGATGCGGTATATATATATATATATATATATATATATATATATATATATATATATAACACACACACACACACACACACACACACACACACACACACACACACAATGGAATATTATGCAGCCATCAAAAGGAATGAAATCTTGCCATTTGCAGTGATATGGATGGAACTGGAAGGTTCTATGCTGAGTGAAATAAGTCAATCAGAGAAAGACATGTATCATATGATCTCACTGATATGAGGAATTCTGAATCTCAGGAAACAAACTGAGGGTTGCTGGAGTGGTGGGGGTGGGAGGCATGGGGTGGCTGGGTGATAGATATTGGGGAGGGTATGTGCTATGGTGAGCGCTGTGAATTGTGTAAGACTGTTGAATCACAGACCTGTACCTCTGAAACAAATAATACATTCTATGTTAAAAAAAAAAGAAGAAGATATTAGGAAAGGAAAAATGAAGGGGAGGAAATTAGAGGGGGAGGCGAACCATGAGAGACTATGGACTCTGAGAAACAAACTGAAGGTTCTGGGGGGGTGGGAGGATGGGTTAGCCTGGCGATGGGTATTAAAGAGGGCACGTTCTGCATGGAGCACTGGGTGTTATGCACAAACAATGAATCATGGAACACTACTACATCAAAAACTAATGATGTAATATATGGTGATTAACATAACAATAAAAAATTTAAAAAAAAGAAACTGAAAAAAAAAGAGGGCACACACTGAATGGAGCACTGGGTGTTATACGCAAACAATGAGTCATGGAACAGTACATCAAAAACTAATGATGTAATGTATGGTGATTAACATAACATAATAAAATTAAAAAAATTCAAAAAGAAACCACACCATTTTTAATGGTTTTCTAAAACCAATATATACCTACTTTAACAGACTTTGTCTGGATAATGAGAAGACAAATTGAGTACAAGCTGATGTTTTCTTCCCATATTTTTCACCAAAGTTCACTGCCATCTTGTTCTTCATATCTTTGAAGCTAGCAGCAAGGCTGACCAGTCAGATATTCCCCTAGTACATCTCCTATCTCCTTCTGACAGTTGAGACAGTATCTTTTTTCATGTTTTCTGGTACTTTTCCCATGTTCCAGAGGTTACAAAAGATGTTTATTTATTTATTTTTTTAGCAATAATCAAACAAAGCATTGCGATATATATAGTTAGTGAAATTATCATATTGAACTTGATAAAAATATTGGTCCCATAGACAAATAACTTTTGTGAGTCAAGAATTCTATTTAATTTTGTGGCCTTGGTCAAAACATCTAAGTTAAGTTAGTTTTCTTTTTTCTTTCTTTTCTTTTTTTGCAAAATGAGAGGATTAAGAATGAGTGGGATAGTTCCTAAAGTTCTATTTAGTCCTAAAATTTTATATGCTAAGTTTAGCTACTGTAGATGGCCAGGGAGTCGTTTATAACTCACCTGTTATCTATAGTGCAGGAATCTGCCATGAATACGGAATTGAATCCACATTAAGATCTATTACTTTCAAGAGTTTTAGTTAGAACTGCTGCCTCCTTTATATAAAGGGCAGAGCAAGTCTAAGAGAAAGGAAATGCTACTTCTCAGCCTGTGCATGCCTGCCAATCAGAAAGACCATTTTGGGATTTGATGCAAAGTTATTTCTGGTTGATGACTCCACATGCCAGAATTCTCACTGATATTTTTAAATCCCTGCAATAAAGTCTCAGCAGAAGAAACCACAAGATGAATTACACATGCTTATAGATCTGTCTCTGACAAACTTCAGGGTTTTCATTCATCTTCATAATTTCAGCACTCAGTGTCCCAGAAAATCTTTGGAGAATAGAATTGAGAAGAAAACCAATGACCTCGCTCAACAGTAAAGAACAAGAATTAAATATATTATTTTTCTAATTGGAGACAGAAAAAAAAAGTTTCTAAATCCTCTACAACAGTTATTTTCTCTTCAGTTCCCTTAGGCTTTGGTTGATGAACTATTTTCTAAAGAATTTCCTTTGTGGATGCCTTTTCATTTGCTGAAAAGAACTAATTGTTTTTCACAATTATATATAAAAATACAGTGGACTCAACTCACCATTCTGTATCAAGGCTCAGAAAAATATTGTTCTCAAGGCACTCTGTATTCAGAGGAAATTTGCTTTTATAAAGTGCTCTCCTGGCAGAGTCATTGTTACTTAAGCAATCATTAGGAACTATTTACATATGTTAGCCAAACAGGTTGATTATGCATATCTATAAATCATCGGGAGGAGCTCGTGAAAATCTGCAGCTACATCTTTAACCAGGCTAGGACCTGTGTTTCATTCCTGCTCTTGGAGTTCCTTGACACGTAGGCAAGATGTGCATGTATCACTTAGCTGGTTTGTAACCCTTTCTGCCTGCAGCCATACCCATGGTTGGGGGGATCATTGTGTCTCTGGAAGCAGTGTTCTACCCCTCTCACCATCCTATCTCCCCACATGGAGTTGCATATCAGATTGTTGAGACAGCAGCATGATGGTGAAGTTCTGTTTACTAATAGGCAAGGTCAATAGGCGTTCAAGGGATCCTCTGTAAGTGGTTCTACTCAAGGCTCAAGACTTGGATAGATTGCTCACTTGTGGTTTTCTTTTATCTTTCACTATCCAGAACATGGTCAGTGGTCAGATAGGGACCTTTGGGCAAAACCTTGCCAGGCCTTAGATATAAGCCAGCACTCCAGATAGGTCTCAGAAAGTCCTGCATTGTAGAAGGCATGTGTCTGACTAATAATAAAGTAACCTTGGTAATAAAGTAACATGTTGGGGTGCCTGGGTGGCTCAGTCAGTTAAGTGTCTGGTTAAGCGTCTGCCTTCGGCTCAGGTCCTGATTCCAGGGTCCTGGGATCAAGGCCAGCATCAGGCTCCCTGCTCAGTGGGAGGCCTGCTTCTCCCTCTCCCACTCCCTCTGCTTGTGTTCCCTCTCTCGCTCTCTCTCTCTCTCTCACTGTCAAATAAATAAATAAAATCTTAAAAAAAAAAAAAGTAGCATGTTGACTTCACATTGTCATCCCCCCCTTGTGTTTCATCTTCCTTTGGAAAGGAACAAAGAGAAGGGGTAAAAGTCCTTGCAGTGGTAACAACAACAAACAGAACAAAAACAAAAACGGTCTTTGATGGAATTATTAAAATAATAATAGGGAAAAGCTTGCAGTAGCCCTGTAAGTAACAAAGGGATGATATCCTAGTAAGGTAAAAAAAAAAAGTCCACTATGTATGGCACAGTTTGATCAGATTGAAGGAAAAAAAGAAGAGCTCTTAACAAGTCTGCATTCTGGGAAAAAGCACCATTATCTAGTTGTCTCTTAGATAACCAAGTTTTTTATGCCTTTTGGCCTTCGTCATATTGCATAATTATATTTTATTTTTCTCATCTTTCATTAATTGACTTGATATGTTTGCAAACACATTAGTGGTTTTTTTAATTTTAAAAGTTCTCAGATGTGTTTAAAACTTTTTCTGTGTTCTGATTTAATACTTATAATTTATTAGGTTTGTTGTGCTTCAACTTTTCTAGTTTCTGGAGTGGGATATTTATTTCATTTGATTTCATTATTTCTTATTTAATGAAAAATATAATTAAGAAAATGAATTTTGTTCTTTTTAAAGTCTCAACCACAACTATAAATGACTAAATAGCTACAGTGAGATTACCATGCTACATAAAATCTTATTGTAGTGAATTTTAATAACTTGTCATAGAAGCTTTGATTAAGCTTTGGATCCAAAGATTATTTAGCAGAGGTTTTTGTTTTTTATTTCTAAGTGATTAGATTAGTTTTCTTTATCATTTTGTAATACATGTCTGGTTTTATTACATTGTGAATAGAGGATTTATGATTCTAATTGTGATCTTTTGTAAATAAATGTATTGGAACAATGTTAGGGAATGCTAGGGACACATTTCAATATCATCTACTGGGTTTAATATATTAATTATATTATTCTAATACAGTAGACATCATTTTGTTTTAATTGAGCTGTAAAAAATATAGCAAAATAGAGGGCACCCAGTTGGCTCAGTTGGTTAAGCATCTGACTTCGGTTGCAGTCATGATCTCAGGGTGGTGGGCTGTAGCCCCTGGTCAGGCTCTGTGCTCAGCCCTGGGCTCTGCGCTCAGCTCTGGGCTCTGGGCTCAGCTCTGAGGTCTGTGCTCAGCTCTGGGTCTGTGCTCAGCTCTGGGCTCTGTGCTCAGCTCTGAGGTCTGTGCTCAGCTCTGAGGTCTGTGCTCAGCTCTGAGGTCTGTGCTCAGCTCTGAGGTCTGTGCTCAGCTCTGGGTCTGTGCTCAGCTCTGGGCTCTGTGCTCAGCTCTGGGCTCTGTGCTCAGCTCTGAGGTCTGTGCTCAGCTCTGGGCTCTGTGCTCAGCTCTGGGCTCTGTGCTCAGCTCTGAGGTCTGTGCTCAGCTCTGAGGTCTGTGCTCAGCTCTGGGCTCTGTGCTCAGCTCTGGGCTCTGTGCTCACATCTGGGCTCTGTGCTCAGCTCCGAGGTCTGTGCTCAGCTCCGGGCTCTGTGCTCAGCTCCGGGCTCTGTGCTCAGCTCCAAGGTCTGTGCTCAGCTCTGAGTCTGCTTGTCCCTCTCTCTGTGTCCCCCACCCCCTGCTTATGCACTCTCTCTCAAATAAATAAAATCTTAAAAAATATATATAGCAATATCTGTCAGTCTCTTCCTCCTATTTTTTTTTTTTCAGCTTGCTGGTTATATTTCTGAGTTTTTTTCTTATATACTCTGGAATTAATGAATTCAGAACACAGAACCATGACTACATCATCATTGTGAATTGTCCGTTATATTAAATAATTTCCTTTTTCAGAGTTAATGTCTTTTGCATGATTTTACTTTAGATATTATGATTACTATTTCTGTTGTATATAGAAAATGCCTATGTATAGGCATTTCCCTACTATTTGCCCCTTTCTTAATTATCATCCTTTTTGTTATTTTGATTGGGGTGTGATTTTTAATGAAAGTTGTAAGTTGAGTTATTTTAAACCAATCTCAGTTTTGGCCTTCATTATGAGGATGCAACCTGTTTTCATTTCTTTTGATAATGTGTATATCGTGTATTTTTGTGGGGGTTTTCTGGTAAATTATTTATAAATTATTAACAAAAAAATAAAGGAAATTTTACAAACTTTACAAATCATAAGTGGCTCCTACGTGCTTCTAGGATATAGCTCTACAAGGGTCCCAACTGAGAGACCAGGGTGTTTGTTAGTGCCTCTATTCTTGGCAGGCCCTAGGGTCCATCTTCATCTCCTCAATACAACGAGACTACATTTCAGTGGCTTTCTGTTTGGCCTCCTAACTTCTACCCTGCATAGGTTTAAATTCAGCAAATGCCTCCTGAAGGAAAACCTCCACTCCAGTGTTGGGCTAGTTTCTCTGCACCTACTTTTCCTCCAGAACCTTGACCTCTTGTATTCTGCCCTCCTTGGTGGCCCTGATTCCTCCAATGATTATCTTTCCTGGTCTGTAAAGTGGGTAAATTTAATCTCTTAGCTGAGACGCTCTGACTGGTTTGCCATCCTCCTGCCCCGAAGAATTAGAAAAAAGCCTAGGAGAAAAGCAGCTTACAGAATGTTGCCTCTTTCTCTTTCCTTTTTTCTTCTGCACCCTCAAGTGCTGAAAACTTCACAACTCTCATGCATTTCAAGTATTTTTTTTTCCTATTTTGTCCAAGTTTACTAGATGTTCTTGACAGAAACAACTAATGGGAATTAGAAGTCCAAATCCAACCTGTGCTTTGCTTTCTGTTTCTTTGCTTTTTTAGAAGTTTACTTTATTGTCTATTTACTGTCATTTAAATTTTTGTTCTTCCTTATTTCTTCTTCTAACTTGAAAATTGTATAGCACATTTTAACTCTGGTGGTAGTATATTTTACATTTTTTTTAAAGATCTTATTTATTCATTTGTCAGAGAGAACACAAGTAGGGGGAACGGCAGGCAGAGGGGGAAGCAGGCTCCCCACGGAGCAGGGAGCCCGATGCGGGACTTGATTCCGGGACCCTGGGATCATGACCTGAAGGCAGATGCTTAACCATCTGAGCCACCCAGGCGTCCCAGCATATTTTATGATTTAAACACAGATACTTAAGCTTATATTTCTATATTTATCAGTGTCAAGAAAAAGAGCATCTGTAGTACTCTACTCTTCTTACTCCCTCAAAAATTTCTTGATATTCTTCCATTGTCTTTAAAATCATCTATATCAATAGACTTCTTTTTCTTCATAAGATTTGTTTTTCCCTGCCTGGCTGCTGATAAATTCTTTTTTCTCCAAGTTTTGCATAGATCTGAGCCTTCTGTTGTTGTTGCTATTGCTGTTTTATTTGTTTTTCTTTCAGTTTCCCAGCTTACTTGACTAATCTTATACTGGGCAATGTCTATATTAACCTATCAATTTAAAACATTAAGCCATCAAATGTGTGAGTGCCTTTATGTCTAATGTTGATTCATTTTTAATTTAAATGAGTCATCAGGTGTCAAAGACCAATTCCTTCCCAATTATGGTCAGAGAAGGGAAAGGAGGATATGAGAAACTTTTTAAAGCAGAAAGATAAGTGAAAGAAGTATAGAGCTTAGTTCCTGCTTTCAAAGAACTCATAACCATCTCGGCAAATACAGCCAAAGCCATTGGTTGCCTGCCCGGTATCCATTTATGCCTTCTTTCTTACAGAACCCCAGCCTCCCATGCCATATGTGCAGGCATGTGACATAATCTTTCCATTGAGATAGAAGTGAAATCTGCTAGATGCTCTGCAAAGATGTTTGCTTTTAGGAATCAGTGTAAATGAATGCATTCAGTATGGCTTCCTCCACCCCCCTCTCTGTCCTGACACGAGCATACGTGTTGAGGTTGTAGCAGCCATCTTGCAACTTTCATGTGTGGATCGTGAGAACAATGTCAAGAAAATCACAGGAGTGTCAGTTCTGAAAATGCTGTGCTTGTAAACAAATGCCCTTGACCTCTTACCAAGAGGCGACTTGTTATATAAGGAAATAAGCTTCAACTTGCTTAGACTACCGTAAATAACGTCTTTAGTATTTGCGTCTAACTGATATACTGCTATGTTAGAGAAAATTAACTTAAACAACCACACAAGAAGGTCATAGTGAAGAGCCATATAGGTGGTGCAGATGAAAAATGGTTGTGATTTTCCTGGACTTCTTCACACGTGGGGCAACGTTTCCGCAGCTCTGTGAGGAAAGCCCTGCGGGCCCTGGGCTACCGCACACCTGCAGTTCCAACCACAAGCAGTTAGTTTGCACTTTCTGTTAAAATCTCTTCACTTATCTCCCTATTCAATGCCACTTGCTATCTCTTCTAAAGACAAGATTGCAAAATAATTAAATGTGTTCCCTAGCCAGCCAAATTGGAATCAGGGGGTGTGCAGCACCTTCTACAGGGTGCTGAGAATAATATTTTCCCCTCTTTAAAACTTTTAAGAGAGCATATTGAGAGATCTTTCTTTTCTCTAATGAATTACCAGAGTAAAACACAAACGATTAGACCTGCTAGAGAGTGTGTCTCCAGACGGTTTCATTGTGGAACATTAGGAATCCTGACTAAACACTAGCGTGTATGAAGGGAGAAATTAAATTCAGGAAAATAAATACAAGAACTCAATTTCTGGGACTTCATTTTTCCCTTAACATTCTAGAAATATTGGCATCTCAGAACTGACAGTGTAAGAGGAATCAACTTTAAGTGATGAATTATTTAATTAAATTAATTTTATCTTAATTTATTATAATTATTGATCCATGATGATGTTAGCACTTTGCTGAGCATTTAAAGGAAAACAAATGCAGAAACTGGATGTGGATAGCCTTGCTCATTGTACTGTTAGAAATTTCTACAATCACCGTGATGATAACAAGTGACAAGAGAATTTTGCCATAAAGTCTATTTTAGAACTACAGTGAAGTCAAACTCATTTGGAGGCTATTTCATGCAAATGGAATTTTTTGGGGAAAAAATCAGTACTAGTCATCACCTTGCACTTTCCACATATATACACCATAATATTTCTCATTTTAGAATCTCTCATTCATTCACTAATTCATTGTTTGGGGCATATAGATATAGTAGACTCTGTTTTTCGCAGTTGAATTACCTTCCTCCAGTTACATTCCATACCTAGTAATTCTGACTTATCATGCAATATATGCATTGATCAGATCTCTTTAACTTTCAAGCAGAAGAAATTGGCTTAAGCACACAAAAAGATTTTAAAAAGTGAACATCTGTGGCTGAAATGAATAGGAGTCAGGGCCTCAGGACTCACCAAGAGTTATTCCCAAGCACTCCCCATCCTTCTCTCACTAGGCCTCCCACCGGGTATCCTCATTTCGTCTAGCAAAATTCTCAGTGTGTGGTTCTGGGATAGAACTAACCACGTGAGAGATTTGTACAAGCCATTTTTATGTTCAGAAGGTGGGTGTAGGTTCAGATGTTGTTGAAGTTAACACATGTTGTCATAGGTCTGCTGACTCACCTCGGCAGCAAAATTTAAGAGCCAGGCATACGGCCTCCAGTAACCACTGGGTTACCTTCTTCCGTTTCTCCAGCTCCTGGGTCAAGTGTATGTTTAGATCCAGGAAGAGGGGCACCGTCTTCTGTAATTAACCTGCATCATCAAATGTGAAGGCTTAGAGGCAGTGAGAATTTGAAAGGGCTCTAGTTCATCATCACAGGTTCTAGGTCATCTTGTGGTTCCTGTTCATGCTTTCTCTCCAGAGCTTTATATCCATCCTTCCCTCCCAACCTCCTGCCATGTGGACTTTAGCCTCCAGCACCACATGCAAAAGCAGAAATTATACATAGACTATTTACCTACTGTTTAGCTGCTACAATTGTGTAGTCAACTCCCTTTAATCAACCCCTTCGTCTAGATCACTGCAAGGGATTCTGCTTCTCTAATTAAACCCTGGCTGATAAATTGCCCATTTGAAGTTAAAAATAAAAAGAAGAATGTTTCACTTTCAACGTCTGCTGACTTAATGAATGAATATAATAAATGAAGTCATTCCTGGTACACAACACTATTCATTTACTTACCCATTTAGAACACATCCTACTATCTGTACATCCATTTATTCTTTATATCCATTTGTCCATCCTTACGGCTAAGCACTATTTTTAAGTATCCATGAAAGCAAGTGTAAATAATGACTCTCTTACACATACACCTGCATTCAGATGGAAGATGACAGCAGACCTGGGTCAATAACATTTTGCAACTGACTTCAACATGGGGAAATGAGGACTAGCTTTTCCAGCTGAAAATACTGGAGAATTTTAGGTTGATGAAAAGTAATTACCTGGGCAATGAAGCAGCATGAAGCTCTATAAATGGCTGCATTAAAACACTGATTGGGAATTGGTTGACTTCTCGGGTGAATTTTTCCATGAAATCTCAGTTAAAATGTAACAAAATTTAGGGCCATTTCCTTCCCATCCTCCAACCAATATCCATCCTAGAAATATTTTATTTATCTATTTTATATGTCTCTTGTCAAACTAAGTACATGTTTGATCAGATTTATCCATTCACTTCTGTTTGACTCTTTCTTGATGTTTACATGATGGGTTGTATCAGTGCAAGTGTTTGCAGTGAACCCTGGCCTTAGTTCTATCACACAGAAGCTCCAATAAGGCTCAAGGTCATGATGCATAAGAAATGAGAGTCAGTTTGCTACAATCTCTCTCCCGGCCTTACCTACTAACCCCCACTCACTCTTCTTTCAATTTCGGAGCTGCTCTTTCTGCCAAGCACAGTGGAAAAGTGCCCCTACCCTGTGAACATCCTTTTCCTACCTTCTCTTCAGAGATCTCTCATACTTCCTATGGCTCATGGTATCTTTCTCTGACTTTCAGGCACATACCTTTGAGTACAACTGCCAGAAGCAAATGTCATCCTTTTGCTTTTATCAATAGTCTTTCAGAGTTTGCACAAGTGACTTGCTTCTCAACTGCTGCTGAGCAGTATAGAGAGCACAGGAGGATTTTACATGGAAAGAGCATTTCAACTGCAGAGAGACTCTATAACTCTCTGAAGCACGATTCTTGGGATGTACAGCCTAGAAGCTTGAACTAAGCATGGAAATGAAGTAGTGGCAAGTTGAGTGGCTACTCTATGCTCTGAATGACAGTTCTCATTTCTGGGTTAAAGAAGAGGAAGGAGAAAGGGAATGACTTCACTGAAGTCAACATTCATTAAGTAAACATTGGGTCTCTATTCGTTTTGGGGATATGTAAAAAAGACTTGGTCCCTGACTTCATGCTGCTTAAAGTCTAGAAAGACAGAAATCAACTAAGAGGACAATTAAATGGTACAAATTCCTCTAAGTTTTAAGCAGGTGTAAAGACAGTAACTGGGAGAAGAAAGAAGAAAGGGGATCTTATTTTAGTTAAAGTTGCCATGGCCAGCTTCTGTAAGGAGGTGACATGTATCTGAGAAGTGAAAAATGAGCAAAAACAGTCATGTGAAGAACCTTACTCTTAGGTGTTTCTAATCATCTTTCTTTGAGGCTGGGGAGGAACTGTATATTGTAGATTCCTCTAGCACCTTCTGGTACCTGCTATGCACTCTGTCTTCTGTCCAAATGTCACTAAGTGTGCATTCTATTTTAACAAAGAGACAAGAATCCTTATCTTTAGTGATGTACATACTGTGGACCTACTGTGCACAAGTCATCAAACTGGGTGAATGATAAATGCATCAGAACTATAAAATACAGATCCTGATATTAAGAGATGGTCTTGATTATTCCATTCGAGGATAAAAGTGAATCAGGATATCTTGGAAAAGTAAAGTCTATGATTCATTAAAAATAAAGAATAAAATAAGACCACACTACTAGCTCACTTGGAAATGTGATAAAATATACACTGTTAGTATGAATTTAAGGTTTCCCAATTTATAACCCTTCCAGCTTGACAAATATTTATTAAATGACTACTCTGTACCTACTGTGATAGGCCCTTGAAATACGAGCATATTTAAGGTGATGTTTCTATCTTGGAAAGACATAAAGATGTGCTTTTAACAATTTATTCAACAAAAGTGCACTATTACACATATCGTGGCTTCCTTTTGAAGCTTACAGAGTCACACATATTTATTTTGTGTGTTGATTCTGCACAGCCTTCTCATCTTCAATGTCTCCATTACTTTTTTACTTCAGAGTAAAAGTCTTGTTCACAGTCTCTAGTGTTGCAAAGCAGTGTGCATGCTGTGACATTCATCTGCCAGACCACAATAGCCATTTTCAGCAGAAAGTTCGGAATAAATAGAAAGTCAGTAAGAAGGGAAATAAGGTGTTTATTAGATGCTGTTGAATGAGCACAGAGAAAGAAGGCAAATCAGTGAAAAGTGACACTGCCTGAACCAAGTAGCATGATAGCACTATGTCATAAATACTCTCTGCCCACACCTATGTCTCTGTACATAAGTGGGCACATGCATGCACACACCCACAAACATGGCTTTGCATGTCCTTCCCCTGGAGGCTGCCAGCACATCTCTATAGTCTTTATTAATGCTCACGGGAGATTGGTTGGCTTACCTTATATGGGCTTAGGAGTTGGGCAAACCTGGTTTTAAATCCCAGCTCTGCCAGTTAATTGGGTATTCTTCAGAGAATAATTTGCCCTCCATCCATCGCTGTTTCCACATCTGTGAGTCCCTGGCCCACAGTCACACTCAATAAGTGGTTGCCATCGTATTCAGTGAGTCGATTTTATGTGGTTCTTGGAAAATGATAAGACAGAATTAACTGGAATTCACCTAGAACAAACATTTTTTAATTTATTTTTTTAAACATTTTTTAAAAGGATTTTATTTCTTTATTTGAGAGAGAGAGAATGAGCGAGCACACGAGCCAGGGTAGGAGCAGAGGGAAGAGGGAGAGGGACAAGCAGAATCCCCGCTGAGTGGGAAACCCCAAGCAGGGCTAGGGCTCAATCCCAGGACTCTTAGATTATAACCTGAACCAAAGTCAGATGCCTAACTGACTGAGCCACCCAGGCACCACTAAAACAAACATTTAAAAAAAATATTTTATTTATTTATTTGACAGAGAGAAAGCATACAAGCAGGGGGAGAGGCAGAGGGAGAAGGAGAGGGAGAAGCAGGTTCCCTGCTGACCAGGGAGCCTGACTCAGGGCTCCATCCCAGGACCCTGGGATCATGACCTGAACCGAAGGCAGATGCTTAACCGACTGAGCCACCCAATTGCCCCTAGAATAAACATTTTTAAAAACTAGATAAAATTTAACAAAAAGGCTATTAAAATATTTTAAATACATAGATGGATTCTTAAAGAAATTAAATGCCTGAGAATTTCATCCAGAAGTAAAGAACAAACTGAAATTAAGATCAGTGAGCACATGAGCTGATGCTTTGGCCACCCAGGGTAAGGGCTCTCTCCTGGCTTTACCTACCAAGCCCCATTCAGTCTTTGGCCACTCAGGACAAAGAATGGAAGGGGGCAGGTATGAGGCTGAGAGCAATTGTTAAGTGTGGCTTTTAAAACCTTTAATGGGAAGGTTGATAAGACTTGGATTTGTGATAGTGTATATAAGACTCCTTCATAGACCCCATGACCTTTACAGATCTCACTCTGTATAAAGTGGAAAGGAAAAAAATCCAGCAACCCACACAAGACTAGGACAAAGAAGCACCACATACCTCTGAAACTGGAAGTGAATGAGGAAGGCAAAAAAAAAAAAAAAAAAAGCGTATTTGGGATAATCTGTTTGAGAATGTAGATGTCCTTCCTCATTCCATGATTTTGGGGACTAACCCATCCTACCTCCAAGGAAGTCTGGAGGTTTATTCTCTAGGGATGGTAAAATGGATGGTCTCTGAAATGGGAGAATCCAGGCATAGTCATGGGATGAAAAGGAGCATGTGCATAATGAATACTGAACCTGAGTCTCCCAGCCCCTTCCCCCAACATGGCTCCCAGAATCAAGGGAAGATTGGGAGATTTCCCCCAGACTAGCTAACTCAAGGGGAAAGGTCTGAAAATACTGTGGGGGGTAGGATGGGGTAAACAGTGGTCACCCAGACCACCCTGTGTAAAACTGAAGTCAACATCCTGTCTTCCCACATCAGTGCTGCTGATCAGCTTTATAGTGTTCCACTATCCACTTAGTTATAAGAGTGGAGAATCACCAGACACTGAGGGGATCATCCACAAGGAACATTGTTACCAAAACAAACAAGCAACTTGGAGGAAACAGGATATGGAAGAAGCAGAAAAAAAGAAAAGAGAAAGAAACTGTCATTAAATGCCCTCAAAGAGATACGAAAAAATATGAATACTTGAAATTAAATACATTTTAACAAAAATAAGAAAGGAACAAAGATTAGATAAAGTGAAGGAGGAAAATATACATTTTCAGAAAAGTAAAGTCTGAGAGTTTCCTATTCACAAACTCTTATGGAAACAATTACTAAATGCATACACTTCAGAAATAACTTTGGAAAACAGATGGATAAAGTGGAATGTGAAAAAAAAGGATGGGGAGCAATAAATTAGTAAGCATTCTGTTAATATATATGCATTCATTTAAAAAATAAATGTAAAATTACCTTATTTTATGACATAAAAACAGACTGAAATTGTATTATCAGAAAATAATTGCAAGGAATCCAGAAGGAGTTTGGCTCATTAAACCATCCTGAGGTCTCTGCATCATACAAGAGAATAATAATGTGATTAGCTTTAGATTTTGACAAGCATGCATGCTACAAAACAAAAAGTGAAAAAAGATATAACATAAATTAATGGATGGGTAGCTAAGTCAGTTAAGCATCTGACTCTTGGTTTCAGCTCAGGTCATGATCTCATGGGTCCTAGGATGGAGCCCCCATCGGGCTATGAACTCAGCAGAGAGTCTGCTTGGGGATTCTCTCCCTCTGTCTCCCTCCTCCCACTTGCTCTCTCTCTCTCTCAAATAAATAAATAAATCTTTAAATTAATGGATGGGAAAAAGACTAAGAAAATGTAATCCAATGGAAAGAGGAAATTGAAGCAAAGAAAAATCATGATAAATGAGAAGCACAAAATAAGACAGAATAGATTCTGCATGCAAGCACGCATATACAAACATATATGTCTTTGTATTTATATTTGTATTTGTATTTGTATTCTCCAGAGAAATTCTCAAACATGCGTAACAGACTTGTTGCAATAGTTGCAACACTGCAAAAATGTTGGTGATAGCAAGAAAATGGAAACAACCCAACTGGTCCACAATAAAATAAATGAATAAGCTGATTTTTTTCATATGTTGGACATATGTTGGACATTGTCATTAAAATGCATGACTTATATTTGTATGAAGAACCATACTCATGTTTATGGGTATTGTAGAAATACAAAACAGTGAATGATACACATCTTAGCCATAGGAGATTATCTCAAGAGAGGGAAGAAGGAAAGGGAAGAGATAGGTAGGTATTTTGCTGAATCTGTACAGTTACTTTATTTTAAAACAAGGAGAGCTGAAGCCATTTGGCAGAATGTAAATGTCTTTTTCATCTTGGTGTTGAATGCACAAATGGCTATGATAGAATTTCCTGTGATTTTCTATATTTTTGAAATAATTCATTATTTAAAATTGAAAGAATACAATAAATGAATGAAAAGGTAGATAAGTGGGAGGAATTAGCATCCTCCGAGTCATGTAAATTTTATATTTACCCTGTTGTTTCACAATAGTATAATTAAAATGAAAACTGCCTAATGATAACTTCCTTTGCCGTATCACTCTACATACCAAGAAGGACTGTCTCTATAATAAATGACTTTAGGAAAGCTTATTGTGGATGCTATCAGCAGAACAACAAATTACTCTTGGAATTTAGAATTTGGAGACACACAGGATTTTCTGAGTGCAATCAGGATTCATTCCTAATGTGATATTAAGACACTTGAGGGTGAATCTCTTTTAATATCACTTCTACATGCATTTGTGGCTTAGTTCCTGAAAAATGTATTTTAAAATATTCTGAATGAGGTATGCTGCTGAATTAACCAAACTCTTCCTTAAGGGGGCTATTTGGAAGAGGAGCGAGAAGAATGCAGGTTCTAAAGTTTGTGTTGAACCAATTGCCAAACTCATACACTTGTTAATTTCCTTGGCATCTCTCTGCCCTGAGAAGGTTCTCAATACACAGGGAGGAAATGTGCCTGGGCTCCGTATTAGGATAACCATGATGCCTAGTGTGGTTGCAGTGACTTTCCTTTGAACTTCATAGCACCCTGAAAATAGCTCTCTGATAGTACTGACCACAGATACTGTGCATGTGGTTTATTTATGGGATTCTTCCATTGATTGTGTATGGCATTGATTTTTTTTTAAAAACAAACTTTTTATTTAAAAACAGACATTTATGTAGAATTCACTGTGTGTGAGTTAGGGGAAAAATAGAATACAGCATTTACTCACCAGCAGCCTACAGTTCAGTGCAGTCATTTTCAATCCCAGCTGCAAACTGAAAATCTTGGGGGGGGGGGGGGATATGTGTATATATGTATATATACATGTTTTCCATCTCTCTAGAGTATTTTAGACAGTTTCCATTAAAGGATGATTTCAGTTACACTGTGAATATACCTACATACATGATTTTTTAAGACTTTACTTTGTGGATAAGTTTTAGGTTTACAGCAAAGTTGAGAGGAAAGTACAGAGATTTTCCATATGTCTCCTGCCCCCATACTTGCATAGCCTTCCTCATTAGCAACATCACTCATCAGAGTGGTAGATTTTTTACCAATGATGAACCCATAATCACTCAAAGTACATAATTTACCTTAGGGTTCACTCTTGGTGTTGTATATGCTATGGGTTTGGAGAAATGTATAATGGCATGTATCCATCATTATATTATCATATAGACTATCTTCCCTGCCCTAAAAATATTCTGTGTTCTGCCTATTTGTCTTCTTTCTTCCTCTTCCTCCCTCCCCAGACCTGCAACCACTTATCTTTTGTCTCCATAGTTGTGCATTTTCCAGAATGCCATATGGTTGGAATCATACAGAAGGCAGCCTTTTAGGATTGGCTTCTTTCACTTAGTGATATGCATATAAGTATCCTTTGTCTTTTCACGGCTTGAGAGTTCATTTCTTTTTAGCACTGAATAATATTCCATTGTCCAGATGTTTATATATCCATTCACCTACTAAAGGACATCTTTGTTGCTTCCAAGTTTTGACAATTTATGAATAAAACTGCTATAAATATCCATGTGCGGGTTTTTGTGTGGATATAAGTTTTCAACTCCTTTGGGTAAACACCAAGGGGCCCAGTTGCTGGATCATATGGTAAGAGTACATTTAGTTTTGTAAGAAACCACCACACTGTCTTCCAAAGTAGCTATGCCATTGTGTATTCCCATAAGCAACAAATGACAGTTCCTACTGCTCCACATTCTCACCGGCATTTGGCATTGCCAGTGTTCCAAATTTTGGTCATTCTAATAGGTGTGTGGTGGAATCTCATTGTTTTAATTTGAAATTCCCTGATGAGATATGATGGGGCATCTTTTTGTATGCTTAGTTGCCATCTCTATATCTTCTGTGGTGATGTGTCTGTTAAAGTCTTTGGCCCATTTTTTAATCAGGCTGTTTGTTTTCTTATTGTTGAGCTTTAAGAGTTCTTTATATATTTTAGGTAATATTTCTTTATCAGATATGTCTTTTGCAAATATTTTCTCCAAGTCTTTGTTCTGTTTTCTGATTATCCTGATACTGCCTTTTGCAAAGGAGATGTTTTAACTTTAATGAAGTTTAGATTATCGGTGATTTCTTTCATGGATTTTGTCTTTGGTGTTATACCTAAAAAAGCATCACTGTACCTCAGGTCACCTAGGTTTTCTCCTATATTATCTTCAAGGGTTTTATAGTTTTGCATTTATGTCAGTGATCCATTTTTAATTTTGTAATCGTTGTTTAGATGTATTTTTTTGCATGTGCATGCCCAGTTGTTCCAACACAATTTGTTGAAGATATATTTGCTTCACTGTGTTGTCTTTGCTCCTTTCCAAAAATTGACTGTACTTATGGGGGTCTATTTCTGGGCTCTCTGTTCCATTCCATTGATCTGTTTGTGTATTCTTTCTCCAATACTATACTCTTTTGATTAGGTAGCTTTATAGTAATTCTTGAAGCTGGGTAGTGTCAGTCCTCAAATTTTGTTATCATCCTTCAATATTGTGTTGGATTTTCTGGTCTTTTGTCTCTCTGTAAAAACTTTAAAATAAGTTTGTTGAAGGATGCCTGGGTGGCTCATTGGTTAAGCGTCTGACTCTTGATTTTGGCTCAGGTCATGATCTTACGGCTGTGAGATCAAGATCCACATTAAGCTCCATGCTCAGGAGGGAGTCTGCTTGATATTTTCTCTCTCCCTCTCCCTCTGTCCCTTTCCTACTTCTCTCTCTCTCTTTCTCTCAAATAAATAAATCTTAAAAAAGTAAAATACATTGGCTAATTAAATTTAAATAAAAACAATCAAACAAACCCAGACATTTTAGCTCCAGGAAAAAACATAAAATAAGTTTGTTGATATCCATAAGTTAACTTTCAGAGATATTGATTGGGATTGCATTGAATCTATAGATCAAGTTGGAAATAACTGACACTTGACGATATTGCATCTTCCCATCCATGAACGTGGCTATCTCTCCATTTATTTAGTTCTTCTTTGATTTAATTCATCAGAGTTTTATAGTTTTCTTCATAGAGACTAGTACATATTTTGTCAGATTTATACCTAAGTATTTAATTTGGGGGGATGCTACTGTAAATGATATTATATTTTTTTTATTTCAAATTCCAATTTTTTTATTGTTGGTAATAGGAAAGCAGTTGACTTTTATATAGTAACCTTGTGTTCTGAACCTTGCTATAATGCTTATTAGTTACATTTGGATTTTCTACATAGATGATGATGTCATCTGCAAACAAAGCCAAATTTACATCTTCCTTCCCAATCTATGTACCTTTTATTTCCTCTTCCTGCTTTATTGCATTTGTAAGGACTTCTAGTAAAATATTGAAAAAGAGTGGTGAGTTGTACCTGATCTTGGTAGAAAGCTATATGTTCTTAACCAGATGAACCATAGTACTTTACCCTATATTGAGTACTGCTTCACAAAGATAAATCATTCTCTAGTGTTGCACAGGGTTCTAAAGAATATGAGAATATCTATAGTGATCCCCTCTCTCAAGCACCTGAGGAGAGGGGAGCCAATGGGATTCGATCAGAATGACTGTATCTTCCTACACAACTGTCTTTTCTCTGCCTCTCCCAAACATTTTTACTTTCCCTTATTGTTTTCCAGATCCAACCTTTTTAGAATCCTTCTAGGTCAGTTAGCCTACTGCCTTCTTATTCTCATTCCTCTTTAGCAGTTTTCAAAGGTCTACATATTTTTAAGTTGGAATGGCTCCTTAAGTTTTGGCTCCTTTTAGAGACCATCTGAAAAGCCCTGATCATTGATTTTTCTGGCTGAGGTATGACTAACCCAGAGACCTGATGAGTCCAAATTTTTCCACTTCCAATAGTCACAGAACAGTGTTCTATTTCTTTTTTCTCTTTCTTTCTTTCTTTCGTTTTTTGTAAAGATTTTATTTATTTATTTGAAAAAGAGAGACAGAGGGAGAGGGAGAGAGCACAAGCAGTGGGAGTGGCAGGCAGAGGGAGAAGCAGACTCCCCGCCAAGCAGGGAACCTGCTGCAGAACTCAATCCCAGGACCCTGAAATCATGACCTGAGCCAAAGGCAGACTCTTAACTGACTGAGCCACCCAGGCGCCCCCAGTGTTCTATTTCTTTCTTTCTTTTGTTTCCCTGTGTATATAAAATAGGTAGCATGAAGATAAGAAAAATAAAGTGATACAAAATCATTTGCTGTACAGGGCTAGCATCTACAGCCACACATTTTGTGCACTGCACAATCCCAGGAGAACTGCTTGTATAGACCCTAATGTAAATGGTGTCCCTGGAGCTCTGGGATGTGGTAGCCATGCCTGGAAGCACACATCTGGTTATTGGGGGGCTTCTACCAGCTTTTAGTTAAAATGTCCCTTTTGGGGGGTGCCTGGGTGGCTCAGTTGGTTAAGCGTCTGCCTTCAGCTCAGGTCATGATCCCAGATTCTTGAGACTGAGCCTTAGATCTAGCTCCCTGCTCAGTGGGGAGTCTGCTTCTCCTCTCTCTCTGCCCCTCCCCCTGCCTGTGCTTTCTCTCGCTGTCTAATAAGTAAATAAAAATTTTTAAAAAGAATGTCTCATTTGGGGGCCTTTAATTATGTGCAAGCATATCTAGAAAATTCAGACTTCTTACATTCTCATAATTTCTTTCCTAGTCATAGCATTTTAAAGGATCAAACTGTAAACTACATACCAGCATTAGATTTTCCAAAGTTCTTAAAGTGATATGTTCTCATTCCACATTGGAATCCTCTTAACAATAGAAAGTTAAGACTAAAAAAGCCTTTGAGATCATCTGGTATAGTCTCCTTATTTTATAAATAATAACTGATATAAATTGCAATGAATGTCATGTAGATTTTTTTTCAGTTATAAAATCACAGTGCCTGGGGCCAATGTGCCTTTTTCTTATTAGGATGCTGTGTGATTATATTAAATGTAGGTTTACAGGCCATTTTGAAACATTAAAATAAAGGCTACAGTATGGATGTAAAATCATTTGTCTCTGAAACAAGAGATAACATAAATGTGATGGGGGCCCTCTCAACTGTAGTGGCAGTTTAATATGGAAGGTGTGTCTTAAGTTATTTTATAATGGATTAACAGTGAACCTAGATTCTCTACAATTTCTTTTTATATGTTAAGAACTGATCCTAATTTTGACTAGATACTTCATTAATATTCATTTGTATATAATTGCCTTAATTTCAGTGATAATGACTTCAGCTACCAACTGTTTGATTGATGGAACTTGTGTCTTCTCTGGAAAGGAGCTAAGATATAAAAATCACACCATTCATGCATGCCTGGTATTTTTAGCTGCCTTTAATTACTAACCAGCTAAATAAGCATGCAAACCACGCTGTGATTGATAGGATCTCTTGGTTGAAGTGATTTTTTTTCTCAGAATTTGGAATATGCTTGAATCAATTGAGTACTAAAAATAACCACTGAAAGCTGAATCTTCCAAAATCAGGATGTTCTTGAATAAAGCATCTAACAAGGAGGAATTAACCTGCAATCTTTAAGACATTCTCACTGGAAAAAGAACCAACAGAAAGTTCTCGTTGAGTGCAGCAGTGTGAAAAAAAGCCTGTAACATGCCAAATCTTTATTTACTGAAGACATGCTAAGTAGCATCATGCCAGAAACAAAAGCAGAAATGAACTGAAAATCATATGGGGCAAGGAAAAGAACCAGACACAGAATAGGAAATGTGCAGTTGAGCCCTGTGACCTGAAGACTGGGAACACATAGTAGCTCAGAACTGTGTGTAAACCTGGGTGGATGGCAGCACTCCCCACATCACAACCTAATGCTGATGAGTAGAATTTTGAGGGAGCATTTACTCCAGAGCTCTTTGGATATATCTCGGTGTGAAAATAAAAATGCTTTCAAACTGAGCACATCACAATAATTAAAAAAGAAAACTGCAACAGCAACAAATCAAACGATAAATCTGGAGAAGGTTGCTGTAGCCAAGAATCTACTTGGCCAGAAAGTGTTTCCAGACACTTCCTTTGTTAATAATAAACAACATTATCCTAAAAAAACATGGTGATTAGAAAGTTGCCACCCTCTGAAAGTGTTTTTACTGTATTGAATATCTAGCGTCTGATAGACTAAGAAATTGGCTTTTGGTACTTCTTGAATTCCTTTATGTTCTCTTTTTACTGTCTGGCCCTCGTTTATCACTGGCAGAGTTTGCTCTCTCTTTCCCTCCTTTTTTTTCCTTGGCTAAAATCCTAGACTCCAGTGTCATATCCAAATCCAAAACCCTCAAAATAACCCACATGCCATAATACTCTTTCCTCCAGCCATTCAAAACTTCTGTCCACATGGTAAGGTTAGGAGAAGCAATCTGCTGACTTAAATTTACACTCTGACTGTTCTTTCTTCTTCAAGAATATCTGGACTCTTAAGGAAAGATATTTTATAAGACATTATGAATCTGCAGTGGATGAATTTAGGAGACATTAAAGACAGGATGAAAGGAACATTGAAATTTTTTTTTCTTAAATGCATCCTCTAAGTGACTCAACTGGGTAAGGGAGGGTGAGAGAAATAATAGAAACAAGATAGCTCTGCTGGACATACCAAACTCCTCTAATATTTATCACTTGTTTATTTCTGTGGAACTGTGGGCATTCATTTGCTTTTGGATATACCTCTCTAAAGGCTGTAGCAAATTAGTAGAGTTTCCATTGGTCTTTCCATTAAGTGGGCTCTACACCAATAGCATGTACTGTCTTCTCATTGCTGATTCTGTAATTGTGGGGATTCATGGCTTTCTCCTTCTGGCCTTAGAGAAACCATCAAATATAGAATTGGGGTCAGGGTGGGGGGAGAAAAAAAATAACAATGTAAAAGAAAAAAATGGCAAAAATAAAACTATTTATGATGATCTCCATGTATGATTTTCAAGGCTTGGTTCCAAGAAACCTGACACAGGTAAATGGGCTCAGGACCTGCTCATTTGGCACACAGGGTAAAAGATCCTTCCAGGGAACTCTCAGCAGGGATTTTGTTTATCAGAAACTTTCATAGACTCCCTGACATTACAACTGTGTTGCTTTCTTATTTTTGTATAGGGAAAATAGTTCAACTTTCTCCTTTCTTTGTAGCACATCCTGAAAACAAACAAACAAACAAAAAAGAAAACAAAATAAGAAAACAACAACAACAATGAGGTATTGCATCTAAGAGTCTGAAGGCCACGCAGGAAAGAAGGGAAGAGGCAATTATGTTAACATATGGAGAAAAGTGAGTTGCTAATGAACTTGGTTTCTTTTATTTATATTCTTTCTTCTGTTCCAAATGGCCTTACCAGGCTGTGAGCACCTGATGATACTCTCACACTGTGCCAAGATGTGTTCATCTTGGAACCAGAGCTGGAATAGGCCAGTGTTTTCAAGTGACAACTAAAAAATGGGGAATTAAATTCCACAGCGAGGGTTCATCATCTACATAAGTCCAGAGCTGGCTAAGTCAGTAATCTTTCAGGCCCGCTGTGCTAAAGAGGGACAGAGGGTAACCACTGATCCCAGGGTGAGCTTCCTGTCTTGATTTTTGTTTACACATGGCAATCACTCACATCTGCCACTCCCGTAGTTCATGAATTAGTCCTGACTCAGGACAACAGAGATTCTCAAACTGGGGAGGACAGAAAGTGTGAACATTTCTCTGCTCTCCAGGTAATTGCTACACTGAAAATAAGTGTGGTAGGTATTAGCAGAAGAAGGTGAATGATATAGACAGTGCTCAGTAAATACTTTTGGAATGAATGAACGAATGAATGAATGAATGCAGGCTGTATGTCTTCCTAGTGGTGATAGATTGGGTTTGTTAAGTAGAGAAAAGTGGACGAGGCTAGAGGGGAAGGAATAATAGAATATTTTCCATTGGCCTGGGCTAAACACTTATATCATCATTTAATATTCAAAACAAAACAATTAAGATGAGTTTTACAAGGCAAAAATTTTCATTTCACATAGGGAAAAAAATAATGCCTAAGAGATTAAGTAGGCTTTATTTAGTTACCCTGTTAGATGGTGGGGCAGCCAGGATATGAATCTATTTTTGTCTGATGCAGTTCTTGATCTTTTCACTACTGTATTGTCTCCACATTGACTGATAGAGGCCATCCTTGGCCCTCCTTTCACTCATTTACTCCTCCCCATCTTTATGTATGGAAGTTCTTTCTGTCCATTTATCCAGAGTGCAGCTGAGCCATCAAGTGTTTCTGAAGCCCTTCCTGATTCTACAGTTACGTGTGAAGCCCATCTCTTCTACATCACATGGCACTCATACCGGTCGCACAGCTGACCATATTCTGCCTCACATCAACCATTCCGCTCCCGCCTTCTATGCCACAGTGATCTTCTTCCTGGAAGAACTATGTTCTAGAACTCTTTGCCTCTACTTTCCTAGAATGTCTGTTCCTAAATTGTGCCAAATGTATTTTGAATTGAATCGAGATAGGGGATCTGGCAGTTTTCTTACTACTTACATTATTTGCTTATTAAATTTGTGGATTGGAATGTTTATAACCTGTTCCTCTGCTTCAAGTATAGATTATAAAATCATCTCTATTGGTCTATGCCTGTAACTTTATGACAGTCCTGGGAAATATGGAAACAGTTACTTTAGGGAATCCATATATTTGTAAAACTCATGAATCACCTATGTCTGTTGGTACCGTGTGATAAGAAATAGGGGAACCAGCAAAAGCGTGTTTTCAAACATAATTTTGAATGAACAAATAGTTGTTGCAAGAGTTTTGGGAAAGCACAGATGATATATAGCCATATTAAACATAGCATTATTCCCTCCTATTTAAAATCTACTACACTCTTTTTTCATATAATAGTATTTAGTCAAAGCTATCTGGATAGAAGGAAGATAAATGAGAACTTACTTTTCAGGGGTAAGGGAAGGTTATCTTGACTGAAATGTTTAAGTTTTCTCACCCTATCTCCCAATCTCAGTAATGGAGTATAATAAATTACCTTCCTGCCTGTAGGAGAATTATTAACATGGATGTAATATTACTCACCCCCTCTAGCTCCCTAACATACTTAAACCTTTACAAATATTTCACTCTCTCAAGCACTGTGAATTCATCCCAAAGAAGAAACTATCCATGCAAAATATGTTCTTCCAAAGGAATACAGAGAGAAGGAACCTTTTAAGATCCTTATATCTACTCAGCAGCAGGCTGTTGCATACATCTGACCTAGGGAGCATGTATGAATGATCAACCAAGGATCCTGAATCCTTGATTAGAGAAGATACACCCAGTGTAATGGAGGGACACGCCACTCCTCTAGTCCACCAACCCACGTGATTCCATCTCGGTACATCTTGGGGTAACTGAAGTTGAATTTAGGATGCTCTCATATATGCCAGAACAACTGACTATTTTCAGAACCTGAGGAATGTTTATCTTTGTGTATCGTCTTCCCAAGATTTACTCATCTCTAAAAGTCAAGATCTCATTGATGTCTAAGTATAATATGCATTTAGATTGCTTGTCTTCATAGATGACCACTTGTCTGCATTCTTCCTGTACAAATGTTTCATTGTTATGAAATCATTCATTTCTCTCCAAACTTCTATCATCCTTCATTTGTCTCTCTTACATTGTTTATTAATTTCCACTTTGACTTATAGGTATGTGTGGATTAGCTTTTTTGAAGACAGCAAGAGTAGGACCTGTTCTGTGTCAGCTTTGTATCCTTCATAGTTGCTCTAAATATGTTATGAGGAAAGAAGAAAACTTGAAAGAAAAAAAAGGAAGATGATAACAGAAAATTTTTTTAAAAAAGGAAGAAATGGAAAAGATGACCAAAAGAAGCTTTTCTCAGTATTTTTTTAATCTAGGCTTATTAACCCAGAAACAAGATGTAGAAAAAAGATAAATAACTTTATCTTCTTAAGTCAGGAATGTTGGATTCATATTCCAACATGTTAATTACTGGCTGTGTGATCTTGGACAATTTACTTGACCTCCTTGAAACCTAGTTTCTTTCCTAGAGAAATGGGTTTAATGAAACCTAAGTTGTGGAATTATTTAAAGATTACATGATTCCGGTGCAATATGAATCACATAGGACATGTGGTTAGCAGGCAACGGATGGTAACTATATTGCATTAACCCTTTCTAAGTGGACCTGCTTCCTGTGAAACCAACTAATTGAGTCCATTTATTCTTTCTCTAAAGCATACACCCTTAATAGAATGCCCTTTCCTAGCCTGCATTACTCTTTGTATTACTAGATATATGACAAACTCAGTAAGCTTCACAGTACTGAGAAATGACTTCACTTTGACTTCGGTGCATGTGATCATTACGGACTTGTTTTTGTGAAAGGCAGGAGGAGCATGCAGTTTGGCTCTTAACGTTAAGTTAATTCCAAAGAATTGGGATGATCTTTTCATAAGGGTATGCTGTTACCTCCTTCCTAAAAGAAAAACAATTGTCTCTCTGCCCGTGTCTTGCTTTGCCTCTTAATAGACACCGTGAGCAGAGCCCCCAGCCATACGTGGCCACTGGGCACTTGACATGGGGCTCATCTGAATCCAGATGTGCCCTAAGTGGAAAATACGCACCAGATTTCAGAGACTGACGACTATAAAAGAACGTAAAAGAGCTCCATCGTTTTTAATACTGATTATACGTAGAAATACTATTTTAGATGCACTGGGTTAAATATATATATAAACTCATTAAAAAAAAATGGACACCATGAGCAGTGTGGCCTTCAGTTTCTCCTAAATAAATAAATAAATAAATAAATAAATAAATAACACATTGTTCCAACTAGTGATAACAGGACACATTTGATGGCAATTAATAAGAAATCCCAACTTAAATTGGCTTTCACGAAAAAGAAAACCATGGTCTCAAATAACAAGAAATCCAGAGGTAGGGCAGGTTCTGTGCAAGGTGTGTCATGTATTTGGCCCTGAATCTCTATGTTTCATTTGGTTATTTTCTCAAGTGATAGCCTCCCTCTTAACTAGGGTGGTGACTGGAGTATCACATGTGGTCCTAATAACATACAGGGGGTGAAGGGACCAACATGATTCTTTCTTTGTCTTCTCAAAGGGCCTCCATAGGCTCCCCTTCAAATCTCAATGATCAGAGTTGGGTCATATACCCCCTCTAAGCCAATCCCTGGCAAGGGGAATGGGATAGCCATTGTGAAGTTGGGACATGTCATATGAAGTAAAGATGGTTATATGAAGTAAAAGCATTTTCATTTAGAAAGGACCAAAAGTGTGCACAGAATGGGGAAGACAACCAACAGCGATGACTCTGGTAGCTTTCTGAATATCAGATTGACTTTCTACAACTTTAATCACCATGGAGCCATTGCTCTTCAATGATGTAATGGGAAAATCAATGTAGAGTTAATTAATTGTTTTTATTGAATAAGCAAAACAAGACTTAGTTTAGGTTCTTCAGGACTAAATCAGTTATCCCTTATTTCAAATGCTTTTTTCCCCCCACTTTGTAAATACATGCTGGCCCAAACACTTTACCTGATTTAATAGAGAGGTAAGTGAATGGGATTATTTATAAAATTAATCATGTAGTATTTCAATGCTTAGATAGCTTCAAAATATACCTTAAATGGCAATATCAAAACTACATGATTTTCAAGATTTATTTTTACCTGGAAAGACAGATACACAAGCAGATCAGGAGTTGTCTTGCTTTATTCCTCCCTATCTACTTTCTTTTTACATTTCTATGTATAGTTCTCATTTTCTCTTTTAGCTCCACATTCTTTATTTTAAGGCATTCCTTAGAGTGAATTCTTATGGGAGGCAGTGCCTATTTCCCATTATAGGAGTCTAAAGAGTTCAATCGGTAAGCTAACATAGGAACATGTAATCTAGGCTCAACTAAGCTAATACTCCTGCCCAGGGCTTCAAATCAGGTAGAAGAAGCTCAAACCTCCAGAACGCAGTTGAGAAATTATCCACAGATAATAGAAGTGTTGAGATTCTAACACATGAGTTGTCAGGGGTAGGACCTAGGCTGTGTTTTGTCACTTTGTTTTCTTGATTCCTTCCTGTTTTCTGAGTCTGATTCACTAGACTTTTATGGAATCTGTAAGCTACCTCATATCCTTTGTTAGCTAAATGAACCAGATCTTGTTTGTGTGATTGCATGCATGGATACTTACAATTAGGGTTCTCTTCAAAAATAAGAGACTGGGGGATATTTAGAACCATAAATTAATGTCATACGTCTACCTCTTTCACTTTCTTAATACTCTGAAGAATCATGATATCTTTGAGCCATATACCCTCTGCCTCCTAGTTTGTATCCAAACCATTTCTTCCGCCTCCAGAGGTTTTCTCATCAATAAGAAGGTCATAGCTAGATGACATGTGGGCTAAGATAACATTCCAAGAAAATGGGTATCTTGGATCAGAAATTTCTTTTAAGGCTATTGTTGCTTTGGGGAAAAAAATAAAGGAAAGATAAAGAGCCACAGTTATTTTGTGGCTCCAACAGTTGTGTTCAGAAGTCTGTTCTGGGCAGGAGAGACTTTTATCCTCAGAATGAGCAAATCTATCAGCTGGAGGAGAGCAGGAAGTCTGCTGGCTTTACAGAGGACAGTGATGCTTTGGTTTCCATTAAATTAATGCATTCTGTTTGTAAACAAAGTAACATTCTTTCAAATATACTCTTCAAATTTTACCAAGTTCTTTTGTCTACAGTGATTAAATATTTTACTCTTTAAAAAACAAACAAAAATATCTTGCATGGTAGAAACAAAAAATAGATATCTTTAGCATGTGAAAATCCATTTAGTAAAACTTTAGAGTTCCACCTATATATAATTTCCTGTGCCACTTGCTATTCGTAAATGGGCTGATGTTGGGGTAGCAGAAAGCTCTGAATTGTAGCATTTGCCAATTTCTATGGTGTAAATACTATACTCCCACCACCTAGGCTGGTCTCCAGATACCAACCTTGATTTAACTGAATGTGGAATTGGGACTAGATGTGCACGATCTGTAGCACACCTCTAGAACACCACATTTCCAGAGTTTGAGAGTAAGAGAAATGATATTTTTCTGACAGCACTGGGGGATATTTCAAAAAAAAAAAAAAGAAACAATTCTTCTGGGCATTTAGAGTAGGCAAGCATTCAACATGAGAGGAGCAGGGTGAGCAAAATGACGGAGCTAGAAGTGGGTAGAGAATGTTCTGGAATGGCAGAAATAGGAGGTGAATGAAAGAGCAGAGAGGCATCAGGAAAATTGGGAAGGGCATATGTGGGGAAATGGGCATTGTAAGTATGGCAGGAAGCAGCACACTGTCAAGGAGAAAAAGTGCTAAGTGGATATTTAATATATGGAGCCCTCCCCGCCCCCCATGTATCAGAGCATGCATGGATAGCACCACATGAAAAGTAAAGTCACAGATCACATTTATTGGGAAGTATGCTAAACAAACCAGTAGCAGAGGCACCAGGAATTATGCTTTCCAAAGGTCATCCCACCAACATCTGCCTGTTGATGCATTGAGTATCTCTGGACTTACCTTAGGTTAAGTCTATCTTGTGTGGAAGAAGGTGCCAGCACTCAGGTTCAAGAGCCACATCAATATCTTTGTGCATGCATTATGACTCCAGGATGTCACCAGAGGGATTTCACTGGAGAAAAAGACCTATATTATTTATGTTCCTTAGTCATTTTGGACCTAGCCAGGTAGCTAGTCTTGCTGCAAAGCCAGGTCAGTAATTGTATGGGTCCAGAATCTCCAGACAGCAGACGTTCATCAGCAAGGTGCATTCTGAGACACAAAACTCCCTGAACAGGGGAGACTGTGCTTCTAGTACCAGTTATCCCTTCTGTTTCAGGGACTCATCTTCACGGAGGTAGAGCAGGATAATGATGATGATCTTATGTCTCCGTGGAGCCCAAGGCACATGTGGAAGGATTCAGCCTCTCCTTTGTTTTGTCTGCTTGACTGCGCTGAAGACACAAAACAGCTTCAGGACACACTGCATGTTTACTACCTCTTTTCTCTTCCCTCCCACTCCCATGCAGCACTGATGTTAGACTGCTTCCTTACATTTTATAATCATAAAGTTGGATGCTGTCTTTGAATCAATATTTCTTTACAGCTTTCCTGGAAGGAATCTTAACTCCATCTACCATGTCCTCAGGGGATATCAGGAAGGAACTAAGGCCCAAAGAAAGAGCCTGCCCAGGTTCAAAAAGCAGAGTCAGGTTCAGTTACATTCTTCAATTGCTTCACCCCTAAAGGGTCTTGACTCATAGTGATTTACCATACAGAGCATGGGGGGAATGTACCTGTAGGACAAGGGTGTGACTAGCGAAGAGAGGGCCCAGGTAAAAGCAGAGTAGGAGCTCATAACAGAAGCAGCTGTCTATAAAATTGAGCTCTCTTTCTTTGCAGCCATCATGCCTATTTTAAACATGGGCTGAAAACTCAAACAATGCAGCGGATCTGTTGGATGTCCACTTGTTACTGACAGCTCTGCTGCTCTCAGCACAGTGGGATCCTGTCTCAGTTTTGTTCTTTCCCTGTGGAGGAGGGCCTTAGTATCCTGTGCCACATCTCAGCTATTTTTCATTAGCTATAGATTTTTTGGGTTGGCAGAGCCAATGTTGCCCGTAGCTCATTCCTGGGCCACAAACCACGCTCATACTGAAAGATGATCGTGGCCAGTGAACTTCCTCCTATTGCCCTGCTTTTGTCTTTGAAAGAAGGACTGCTTCACCTCCTGTAATAATAGTCCCTTCTCCTCAGCTCTATTCAATCATCCTTGGACATAGGTTCTTCCTACACAAAGGCTGAGATCACTCCATTCCCTTATCTGGGATGTTTAATCACAGTCAGAAATGAGATCTCTGTCTTGTTCCCCAGAACCGCATGCTGCTTCTACCATGTACCACATTGCTCTGAAGTTCTCACTGTACATATCTGTCTTTTTCTTGTGGGCAGGGAGTGTGGCCCATTCATCTCTGCATCTGTCACCCAGCACAGGGCATGCCAAACGTTAGGAGATTTAATAAGTGGTTAAATTTCATTGCTGTGAACTAGCTAGGTAGAATATTGGATTAAGGCTCTGCTTTGCAATATTCTCCATGCTAGTCCTTCAGTCCTGGGTCTGGAAGAGCAATAACGAATTAAAGGCCCAACACCCTCTGTTAAGACCCAATTATAAGGCCTATCACGATCAAGAATTCCCTGCCACTTTTTCTCCCTGTTTCCTGGATAGCTTCCTTTCCTCTTTGTCTGTTGAGAAATTTTCTCTGGTCATGAGCCCTACATACAAACTTATTGAAACCTTGGTTTCTGATGCCCATTCTTATCTACCTGGTTCCATCATTAGCCCAACCCAAGGGTAAGAAGGGAAGGCTGGATTCTGAGATGAAATATGGGAAGAAACATGTGCATGTTTATTTGGCTGCTATTTGTCATCCAGCTCAAGCATCGTATCTTACTATCTTACTAGAGCTTTATAAAGCCTTAATCTACCACACCTTCTCTTGTGTAATGTAGCTAGGAAATAGGCTTCAGAGCTTCCCCCAGTGCTTTGAGGTGGTGTTATGTAGAGGAGAGAAAAAGTCTTAGGACATGAAAGACCTAAAAGCCTTTGAATATTGCTTCCATCCTTCCCCAACTAGTTGAGCAATAAATCAAGTCACTTCAAACTCTCTGGGCCTCAGTTTTTTGTGTTTTTTTTTTTCATTTTTATATTCAAGTAGCTGCATAGATTATTCTGATGATGATACTCTACAGTTCCTAGATTCTGTAAGTCTTTGATTCTAGCTCTTCTTCTCAAAACATCAGTGTAATTAGGTTATTTAGATTTAAATGAGCCTATTCTAACCTATTGTGAGCAAATGCAACAGTGCTGATGATTGTCTTCTTTCAAAACTATGAAGCTAATATCTTCTCTAAGGCAAGGATATTGGTATTTTATTTTCCTAAGTACAGATTTATTAGATGTTCCGCCAAGATGCACCATGACTATGCACACCCCAAACCAGCCATTATTACAGTCTAAAAAAGAAAAATTGAGCAATGCAAATTTATGTTAGTCAAGTGGAAGAGGAGCCGAAACTTTTATACACCTTTTGTAAAGTGTTTCTTTACTTGCTGGTATCTGGAGTTACTCTTCTCGTGAGGCTCCCAATCTCAAGCAGTATTTTTAATTCACAGAGTTAAATCCAGCTGTGTTTGAAATCTGTTGCAACAAGTCACCAGAGGGACTATATATCTCTCTCTTTCAGAGGAGAAGCCAAGCACAGCAGTTCAATTAAACTAGCACCAAGTCCTGCACTCCAAAGACTGAAGGGCCTGAGGGAAAGGCATCAAGGAGAGAGTTACATGCTCCTGTTCACCCCTTTTGGCTAGAAAAATCACTGGTGTTTGTGACCAGAAAATTGAAACAGAATGAGATCCAAAATGGCAGCCACTGCCTTCTTTTCTATTAACCTTCAGGCTGGAGTGCTCTACAGAAGGAAGAGTGACCAAGATTAATTACCTTTTGGATCTCAGTGCATTGTTTAACTAATGTAAGAAGGCTTTCTGAAAAGTCTGTGATTCCCATCAAAAAATGCCTAAAATTGTAAAAGACATTGGAATGGAGGCTTTCAGACTAGCCAAGCAAACCAGGTATCTGAAAACAAAAACAAAAACAAAAACAAAAAATCTGCTTCTAGGATTTCAGAATAAATGAGAGATGAAATAGTAGAACTGCTATAATTATTGGCTCTCGAATTAATGGTAATAATTACCTTAGCAAATTGCCATGTAACTGTTCAGTGAACAAGTTCATAATCTAATCCTACATTGTTTCTTTTTTTTTAAAGCCAGTTTCTCTCTATATGTATGTATTGAGGCTAGAGCTTCTTGCTTTAGAATAATTTGTTCTTTAATCATTGCTAACCTAAGCCCTTGTCGTGCACAATGAGAGTAAAACGGTTGAGGGAAAGTAATGAACATCAATCTTGGGTCCTGCACAAACAAATCCTGAACATCTCACCCAGACAGATCTGTCCCCACACTGTTGTGAAAGAATGAATTGTGATCTCCAGGTCACATTCTAGACTTTTCTAAGCCCAGAGAAGGCACCTGACATGAAGCACAGCTGTTTCACTTCACTTTGTGTAAAACTCTAGGTGGCCTTTTTCTTAGCTTAAGCTATATAGCCTCCAGTTAGAGGAATTTTCCCTAAGGTAAAAGTGGAGTTATTGACTTTACTCTGCCCTGGACCCTTTCTGATTCAAAGGAATCATTCCTTTGGCTTTGATATATGGTGTCATTTTCCCAAGAGGCATCAAAACTTGCTTTTAAAAATTGTTATTGTGTATTATTTGCAGTTGTTTTCATTGCTGTTTTGAGCATGTAATTTTTGGGGTACTTGTTTAATCATGTGATCATTCAATAGGAATTCACCAAGTTTAAATGGGTGCCCAGTTTTATGCTCAAGAAAGACATTAAAATATATTCTATACAGTATTACAACTAGAATGGACAAAAAGACATATGGTTCAAATTGACGATTGTGAAGTGAAATAGCATAATCTCAAATGTGGGAAGAATGTCTATACATTGGGGAAGGTGAGGAGAAATCCGACACTGAGGTGAAATTTAAATTTATCTCAGAATAATTTGTCGTGGCATAATTGATGAATACATGGAGGAGGGAAAATAAATACTATCTTAAATAACAAAAGACAAAAACCAGGAGAATTCTTATAAGAAATATACTCCAATATTATTGATAAGACGCGGGTGGTACTAAATTTCAAAGCAGGAAATGGGGAGAGGACTGTGTATACGACTGGAAGCGCAAGGTATTTAGGAAGGCATATAGCATTGTACTTGACACACACTAAATAGTTGTTGAATGAGTTATATCAGGTAGTACTATGGACTGGAATCAGAGAAGTTATACTTTGGAGTCCTTTCTTTGCTATTGGTGGGAACTTGAGCAAGTTACCCAACCCCTAAAATTCAACTTTCTCATCAGTAGGATGGGTTGGTTCTTATAGTTGTATCAAGTAGGGATTTTGTGAGGTGGAAATGAGCTAATATATATAAAATACTTGGTAAGTTATGTGGACATTGTAACATCCAATAAATGCAAGTTATTAGTATTATAAATTTTATACTATCATCATTATTATACAGATACAAAAGGTTTTGTGAGTGTCCATATATATATATATATATATATATATAATGTTGGAGACAGAGGTATATAAACATTAATATAGAAGTGAATATGTGTGGATGAATGTTTATGCGCAAGGCAGTAGTAGTACCTGTCAGTGGAGAGAAAAAAAGCTGATACCTCTTCACTTTGAAATGTTGAGCAGTCCTTTACTTAGCCAATGACACTGGTTTGGGGAAGGACTTCTTGAAATTAAAACACAAAAATAATACCTGGTTTGGGCTTCCCAGTGCATCAATGTCCTGACTACATCTTCTGCCAACAGTTACTGTCTTGGAGCCAACTTTACTGAACTTACCCAGTAGTTTTTCCTAGGCGATGGGATCACGAGTTAGGGTATTATTTGTCTCAAAGCTATTTCAATTTCTCAAATGTGTCATAAAGAGTAACAGTCATTTTTTATCCATATTTGCTAGATAACCTTAGACTTGCAGTTCCTTTAGACAGCTGTAAACTTCTTGTTCTGTAATTCCATACAAGTTTCTTATCTTTTTAACACAAGAGAACCCTCAACTGCAAATTAATTTAGGGAAATTGAAAGTCTTTTTTCTCTGTTCACCTGTTTGTAAATGATAAGGGCCATAAACAACAGTTTTAATATTTCGGTCCTTTGCCCAGGAGCAGCAGTTGATGATCCCAGCCACCATCTCCTCCCCACATGAGCTGATCCTCCATTTCAAGCCAACACTCACTTTCTGTGATGAAATGCAAGGGCTCATCCCAATTTAATACATGGCTTCCTTCGTATGGAACATGTGGACCAGAATATCTGCTGCAGTCTGGGGCTGTGAGGGCTCCTGTCTGCACCAAACTGCAATGGAGGAAATTAAAAGGAGAAAAAGATCTTGCACTTATTTGTTAAAATGGGTTATTTTTTTTTATTGTTGTTGTTGTTTTAACTCCATTTCATGGAATAGCTATTGCTGGAGGGATGTGAGATGAAAAAGACAACGGGCAAAGGGGCCAAGAACAATAGTACCAAAAGACTCTTTAGAGTCTAAGACAGATCAGACTTGAATGATGAAAGCAAAGTATAAGTTTGGCATGGATGTTATTTAGAAAGGATCAAGTGCTGTTTAGGAGACAAAAGACCTATTTCTTTATAAAAAATCAGGACCCAAATGAATCAATATTTTCTTAAAGCACCCATTTAAACTCCCACACATAAAATTTTAACTGGAGGCTGGAAAGCTCTGGAACCAATGCCTGGGTATTAAATCATTTTATCTTTTATCATCTCTGTCTTGGGATCTCTAGGGCAGGTGTTACGGTAGTTGCTGTGGCCTGCCCATGCTGGCTCAGCCATCTCTGCACCTTTCCCAGCCCTCAGCTGTGACAGACCTGGCTGGTCTCTATATGGACCTTCTCCTCAGGGCCTATTAGAGCACATTTCAGCCTTTCAGCTGAATTACATAGTGTTTAATATTCAGCTTAGGGAAAATAACATGTTAAAATGAGTTTATTTTTTAAAAATAATGGCATAAGCCAGTTTCACATGGAACACCCTGGACAAATCCACAACCACTCTCTGAATTCAGAAGCAGACGTCCTACCCTCTGGACCTACAGGAGATATCCACTAATTAAATTTAACACTGATGTAAACAGCTATTTCCCAGTTTCCCTACTAAAGTTCTCTAAATCAAAATATCTATCCTTGGAAAAAGAAAAATATTTCCACTAAAGTTATAACTCTTCTAGTTTTATAATAAAAAAATCTTTTTTTATTATTATGTTATGTTAAACACCATACATTACATCATTAGTTTTTGATGTAGTGTTCCATGATTCATTGTTTGCATATAATAAAAAAATCTGAAAAAATCAACATAATTTATATTAACAAAATAAAGAAGAAAAATCATATGATCATTTCGATAGATGCAAAACATTTTTTAAAGATTTATTTATTTATTTGAGAGAGAGAGAGAGAGAGAGAGAGCAGGGGCAGGGCCAGAGGGAGAGGGAGAGAAAGTGGCTCCCCACTGAGCATGGAGCCTAGTTAGGGCCCTATCCTAGGACCCTAAGAGCATGACCCAAGCTGAAATCAAGCGTTGGAAGCTCAACTGACTGAGCCACCCAACCACCCGAAAAAAATTTTTTGAAAAAGTTTCACATTCACATTCATGATAAAAACTTCAAGCATGTCAGAAATAGAAGAGTAATCTTGACTTGATAAAAAGGCATCTACCAAAAACCTACAGCTAACATCATATATAATATGAAAGAGGGAATATTTTTCACCTAATATTAGGATTAAAGCAAGACTTCCTCTTTCACTAATCCTTTCAGTGCTCTACTGGAAGCCCTAGCCAGTGCAATAAGGAAAGAAAAATAAAAAACACATAAGAAAAGAAGAAATAAAATTGTATCCATTCATAGAAGATATAAAAATGCCAAATAATCAATAAAAATCTTCCTAGAACTAATACATGAGATTTGCAAGGTCACAGCACACATATAACACCAAAATCGGTTATATTTCTCTATACTAACAATGAACAATTGGAATTAATTTTTTTTTAAAAATCATTTACAACCGCACCAAAAAAATGAAGCAGGTATAAATCTAACACAATATGTGCAAGATTCTTATACTAAAAACCCCCAAACAATGATGAAAAATAAAAGATTTGACTAGTTGTGTGGCTCTGGGTAAAGTCACAGACTCTTCCGTGACCTCAAAACCTAAACTATTAAACAAAGTTCCCTGCAATTCTATGTATACACACTGCTTTTGTGCAACATCAGTCAAAGCCGATAATGATACTTAACATTTATTCAGCACTTACTATATAGCAAGCATGATGATAAGTTGTTAACAGGCAATATCTGACTCAATAATCACAATAACTCCATGAGATTGATATTATTATTATCCCCAAATTACAAATTAAGAAACTGAGGCTAAGAGAGATTATATAATTTGCCAAAAATCACACAGTTAGTGTCAGAACTAAGAATTGCTTCCATATGTTTCTGGCTTTCTGTGCCAAGTTCTTACTGTACACCATTTGCACGGTGAGGTGGTGGCAAGGAATGGAATAGGGCCCTTTAAAGCACACACAGATAGAAGTGTGGCTTCTGCCACCTCAGGGATCACTGGACTTAAGGTTACTTAGCATTCTTCCACCTATTGGCATTCTTGTGTGGGGACCATCATCAGCTATATTCTGCCATTTGGGGGTGTATGTGCCAGAGGGCCTTATTGTCAGGAGGAGATGTTATGGTTTGTATGTGCCCTCTCTGTGTGGTTTTCATGGTCTCTTCCACATCGAGTCCTGACTTGCTGGTTAGCCCGCATTCTCCAAATTTGCCTTCCTTTCAGTTTTTTAGGGTTTGATGGAGCTTGAGTACATCTCTCAGCAACTAATTCCGAGTCTGGAAGGGGGCATTGAGCCTGCTAGCGGGATGGGAAGCACCTGGATGGCTAGCCATCCTTTCCCTCTATCAACTCCAAGGTTGTACAAAGCTCCAGGCAGTGGCATGAGCCTGCTCCACAGTAAATATGGTCCAGCTGATACTCCAGAGCTCCATATTTACTGTCAGTGCTCGGTGTTTGCAGCCTATTTCCCAGTCTTGAAATGCAAAGTGCGTTGTATCTAGAAACTGACAAGTGAAGATTTTTATCCATTTGCTGTGTCTGGTGTGATAGCACAAGCAGTGTGTTTTATACTTAAAACACAAGCTGGTTTTATATAAAAATGCCTGCAAGTCGTAAGCTTGAGCCTAGGGAAGCTAGTTGATGAATGCATCTTGGTAGGCAATTAAGAAAAGGACAAGATAATGCAGGGAAATTATATTTCTCTCGTTTTGCACAAGATTCAGTGTCGTTCCCTTCTAATATATCAGCTACTTCTATCCTCATGCCACATTGGAATTTTCCTTCTTGAAATTTATGGGTGCACATTGGCTATGTATCATTGCTCTTATTTAATTTCATGGCAAACACAAGCGCATCCACACTCCCCTCTAAGCTGCACCTTGCTGCAAACAACAAATCGAAGAAACATATGCCTTCACTTGGAGGATAAAACAGGGAATAAACATTGTTCCAAGGCAGGGGTGGGGGGGTGGGGGGTGGGGTAAGCTTCTCCAGATCCTTCTGTCTGGATCACAGAAAGCTTGCAGCACACCAGGGCTCACTGTGCTAACAGGGAGTCCACTGCAACTCTGGCCATTGAAGGGTTGCTTAAAAAATGATTTCTGTGGTTCTGCTAATACACACCGAATTCCCAGAAGAATAGATATGGCCTGGAAATTCAGCTACCTTTCAACCGCAGCACAGGTTTGTTTACAAGTAAATTCCAAACACCCATTTTGCAGGGCTCTGATGAGACCCAGATTTTAGAGTCGGTCTCAGTGCTTTTGTAATGTCTGTGGAAACATTCAGCCACATCCTTACTATGGGAAGGTGGCTGACAGCAGGATAAGCACCCCCGCCGCAGAGCCCTGTCAGCAGTCTCCCATGGTTTATGACATTCCCATGATATTCCATTGCATTCTGTCTGGTTTTCAAGGATTCACATTAGGACTGAACACACTTGTTCTCTGAGAGTTGGAGCACATTATACTGCAAAGGTGTTAATAAGCAACAATACCAGCCAGCATTTATTAAGCACTTACTTTGCACTAAAGCATTCTAAACATTTAATATCCAGGATCACATTTAACCCACAAAACAACTTTATATGTTAGATCCTCTTAATGTCTCCATTATATATATAGTTGAACAACTGAGACTTGAAGAGATGAAATCACCTATACAAAGTCATTTATCTTTTAAGTAGCTGACATAGGACTCCAGACCAGGTCTTTCTGACTAACCTTTGTGCTCAGTCATAAGACCGTACTACCCTCCGGCAACTGTCACTTCCAAAGTGATAATTGGTGTCCCAAATTAGACTTCCGGCATCTGACAGGCTCAGAAGAAGTGAGATAACAAATGGCAAGCTCTGATGGGTAAAGAGGAAATTGTATGTTAGCAACCCTTTGTCTTAACACAATTTGAACATCTCATGTCTCAGCTACAAAGTAATATATGAAGGATTTTAATCAGACCAGAGAGTAAGAAAGAGCAGTATATGCTGGGTGTGTGCTGGAGAAGGGCATATGCTAGGCCAGGGTTGAGTTTAAGTCTTGTGTTTTCCAACAGTTTCCAATCAGCCACATCTGGGCTGAGAGGAGATTTCACATTTGAGCAGCAAGTGGGACCAGGGGCAGGGGATACTGTGTCCCCCGGGGCATGGAGGGGGGTAGCACTGTTCTTCAACTTAGTGGTGACATTCAAAATATTTAAGAGTGTATATGGCCCAGGGCCTAGCCACTGGACAGACAGTGGCCCTAGTTGTGGAGAGAGGCCCTGAAGGTCCCCAGAGGGGAGCCCTGGAAGATCATGGAGGAGGGGTTGGAGCTTGCATCATGGTTATTTACACACCAGGATGGAAGATTCTTCATATTTTAACCACCAGTGTGGGTGCATACCACCTGAGTTTCAGCCCAGCTTGAACAGAAGGGGAAGCCTCAGGGCCTGGATGTCAGAAGGTATAGGTCCGAACAGCAGCAGGGACAGTTGTAGATCGTACATCTAACCCTTGACAGGGAGAGTTTTGCCAGATCCAGATGAACACAGGATTCTCACTCCGCTTCTGTCACCCCTGGGTATGGTTAGGACTTGCCTCTCCCTTCCCTTTCTCAGGTATAAGAAGCTATAGCCTTCCTGCCTAGTCCTGGCAGAGGAAACCAGGGCCAGAGCCAGCTCAGACACCCCAACACTGTGTCAGGATTTACTCTTCAACCTTCAGTCTGAGATTTAATGGGCCCTGGTCAGCCGCATCCCTCTCCTCACTCCTTACACCTCTCCTCACTCTTGCAAACAAACTTGGTCTCCATGACTGCACTCCCTGCGGGGCATTGGGCTTCCTCTCTGGGTCTGAGATCAGTCCTCAATCCAACTGTTCTATTGGGTCCTGCCCCTAAAAGAAAGTGTCCTCAATGGCCTTACTCCAATAATTCTTGGACCTTTACAATAGCAACAAAAGTAGAATCTTACATATACAGGTTAAGCCACATGGTTCAAATCCTAGCTCCAATCCTTTCTAGTCGGCTATCCTCAGGCAAGTTTTTTTTTTTTCCTTTTTATAAACCATAACACTCCACCACTCCACTTCCAGAATGCTGATGTGATTTGAGAAACAGTGTTTTGTTTTCAGCTTGCACCTATGATAGTCACACATTAGTATGTAACTATACCCTGAAAATCAACCACTCCAACCTAGTTATGGTGGGAAAAATAATTGATGAACAGTTATCTTGTTCCCTTGGGCATTCATCTGTCTGTTAAAAGATACATGTCCTCCATGATTCAGCCCAACATCCTCTCTTCTCCAGGTCTCCCTGCCAGGAACCCACCCTCAGGGTTGCAACATGAGACATGCCTCCCATGGACTCCAAGCTTCTCTCTCAGTCTTGGTACACTTTCTGTAGATAAATCTCTCACCAGGTCATGGTGTCCTTTGAGATCAGGGACTGTGTCTTGTCTTTTCTAATTTCTTTTTCCTAAATACCTCACATAATGGCTGGAGCTCAGTACATCTTGGAAAGATGAATGGATAAAAGAAAACAATTATTTCAAAAACACTCCTCTTTGATCCATCTTTTCAATGGAGCAAAAATTAACTTCACATGATGAAAGAACTAAGAATCAGCCAGGTAAAATGATTTTCTTAACTAGAGTCAAAAGGAGAAATATCAGCAAGATTCTGGGCGAGAACTCAGGTCTCAAAAAGTCAGCACTATAGCCAGTGTCTCCCACCTCCCCACCCTGTACCCTTTCAGTAATATTTTGCAACTAGATACATTGTCTGAAATTTGTGTTTTCTGCTTCAGTAATATTTTACTGATGTGCAATATTATCTTGAGCCAGACATATAGGTCCTTGATGTCATGAAGTGGTAATTATTGCAACACAGAAAAAAAGAAGTGTGCAGTGTGTTTTTGGAGGCTCGCTCCCTGTTATTAATTCAGGTGCTGAAGGTTGTGACACTTGTCATCTGAAAGATAATTTTCCTCAGATTTAATAATCGCAGTTAAGTCTCAGATTTGATTTTAATTTCAGACCTTGATGTCATGAAGTATTAATTATCTCCATTACCTACTGATAATATTCCTGCAAACATGCACATGTTTGATTGGCAGGAATTTTTTATTAATTTACAAGGATGAACTAAATTAGAAAAGCTCATTTATCGGCACAATTCCACTTACATATCTGCTATTTCAAATGGAACAAAATCCTAGCCAACTCACAATTGCAAGTATAGAGGGTCAGATTGCGTAAGAGTGGCTGACTCCAGCAGAGATTGATTGACACATATTTCATTGTCTGATCTACCTGAGTTTGCTTTAAAATGAGTGAGAAAAACCTTTGGGACTAATTAAGATTCTTATAGTAAAGTAATGAGAGAAATTTTCCATGTCTACTTGAAATTTTCTCCCCATTTCCATGCCTAGGGTTTTCCTTGAGGCCAGCACACTCACACCTCACTTAGGGAAATACATTTCTTTCCACAGTGTTTTAATCACATAGAGAAAAAAAAATACCTTGACGATTGCTAATATTTTATGTTAAGTGAATCGGTTTCTCTGAGCTACCTACCGTACAGGCAAGCAGAAAGGAGAAACTACCTCAGTTCAAGGTCATGCCATCACTTGACAGGGTAGGAAGCTTGGGATTTGGGGAAGCCAGCCGTGCTTATCCCCTGTCCTTTGTCACTTACAAGAGTAACATAGTTTGACTTGGATACATTCCTCCCTATAAAATGAATATTTATGAAATTAAGGAAGAGTGATTTAGCTTGAGCTGGATTCTCCAACACAAGAATATGATACGGATAGTTTCTTGACCCTCCTACTGAAGCGTATCTTTGCCAAATGACTTTGTAAGAACAGTGCGTTCTTCTGGTTCTGCATCAGCAGAGAAAACTCTTTGCTTAGGTTTGGGAATAACAATGCAGAATAATAAAACAAAGACATCCCAACAATGCCTCTTACTTACATAGCCCCTCCCTAAGGAGTGCAGCCTCATCATATGCATACACATAACCAAGCAATCCAACCTTAGATAGTGTTGGGGGGAGGGGATAATAATTTAGTCCTGCTCTGTCATCTACAGGGCAGATCAGAGTTTGGGGGAGAAAGTCCAGCTAGAGTAAAAACGCTGTCATAGAGAATCCCAAAATCAATTTATAAGAGAGAATGATTGTTGTTTGTGATTTGGAGCTAAGGCAAACAACGAATTTTTACTTTAAATATTTACCTTCTGAATTACTTTAGCCTCTGCTGTGATGCAAGTCCAAATCCTTTTTGTCCAGAGGTAACCATATGGATTTTATGAAAAATAATACATGTTATTAGAGTTGTTTTCAAGCACCTTTAAAGATATTTGAGAAGAAGTTGCTGGAAACAGGGCCCCTCACCCCCGAACACAGTTATCTTTCCTCTACGTCTTTTCTCTATCTCTCGCTCTCCTGGCCAGTCTACTGCCTGGGTCTATCAGCTACTGGCTGAGAACTATCTTGTACTTGGTGGTCCGCCTACCAAAAGAACATATTGAGAACATTTTCTTTAAGTCATGGGTCACACATGAGACCAATGCTGAGAAATCCCAAGAAAAGAGCCAGAAAGTGAAAGATCTTGGGAACGGTTTTAGTGGAGGCTCTCCCACACCTAATTTTTTAAACATTGGTGCTTAAAATACTGCTCTCTATTTGGAACAAGAACTAAGTCCAGCTCAAGAGCAAGGACCATGTTGGGCATTGGAAGTGAAGTGAAACAAATCAGACTGGGCAAGGCCAGGATGTGGAAGATTGGGCTCGCCAGGCTGAAGCATTTGGATTTTTTCCTGCAGAGGGAATATGGTACTATTTATGCTCTAAGCAGTGGTTTCTTACTCTCTGACACTAATTTCCTCAAAGGGGCAAGTTCTCTCCTGGGAAATGCAAATAGTTTTGTTTTCTTTGGGATAATTGCTTATTTTGAATAATATACACTGTGCATAAGTAGTAAGTGGAGAAATAGTATGCAAACATACCTTCTTTCATTTGCCTCCTTATTTAGGCACTAGAAAACTGATGCTGGGTTGGATAAGCCCACCTCCACAGTAGAAGTCCTGTTCATTAGTCTCTGTATTATCACATTAGCATTGTGACCACATAATCTTTCTGCTGGGCTTGGGAATGGCAGGCTTCAACCGGCTGCCTTGTTCACTAAATGGAGTCAGCAGATAATTTCACAGTGGTATAGACAGCATGAAAATCCTGCTCAGGATTCATAAATCCTGTTTGGAATTTGGCCAGCATATACACAGGCTCCCCTGTTAGCCCTGTTCAACAGGAAGCTGCAGAGTCCTTCCAGGAATGGGAGATGGAGTTTGGGGAGGAGAAATGCATTTCTAGTCTCACTACATAGTCCTGGAGGAGGGTCTAGAGGGGATTTGGGCCAGAGGAGTGGGGAGAGAGTCATTAATCACAATCTGTAGTCACCAAATGGAAGAAGAGCAAGTCACATCACAGGGTAAAAATTTCCCTGCTCTGAGAACCTGGGTCACTGAGTTCTTACTGGATAAATCTTCACTGAATAGGTGCCTCAGTCAAAGAGGAGGCTAAATTCATCCCCTCCCTCACATTTATTTATCCCTAGTCTCAATTAAAATACTCATAGTACAGGGACTGCCCCAGAGGTTTAGCTGAAAGCACTGAACTTGGGAAGGAAAGAAGAGTGAGGGGTAGGGAACCAGCTGGCATGGGACACTTGTGAGAAGGAAGAAATCTAATGCTGACTGAGCTCCTGAAGTGGGCATGGCTCACTTAAGTACATTTTGGATCTTCAGATCTCTACAGTTTTCAGTACACAGGATGTTTCATGCATTCTTAAAAATAACAATTCCAATGAAAGCTTCCTAGCCCACATCACACACACACACACACACACACACACACACACACACACAAGAAAGCTATAGATTTTCAATCTACATTGATACACCAGGGAAAGTTTCCTGGTTATTTTCTTGGACCCAATTAAATTGTTTATGAAACCGACATGAGTCAGTTTTGCTGGAGAATTTCTTGAATGACTATGGACAGAATGGCCACAGAAGGGTCGTCTTCACATGGCAGTGTGTGGGGCCTGCTCTATTCTGTGTGTTCACACTTAGGCAAGCACAGCCACTAAACTTTGTAGTCTAATCAGCCTAACAATTGAGGTTCCTGAATCTGGGAAAAACTTCTGTTAGAAAAAGTAATGAGTGATTGGTGGGTTTGATCAACGTGAAAAGTGAGTATTTAGGGAATTAAGGATGAACAGACTGCCATTTTATCCTTACCTCAGCAAAATCTCTGAGCTCTGAGATACTGCTGCGAGACATACCATTCTGGACATTAGTGGACAGACCACTAACAGGGAAACACTTTTTTCCTTTCTTTTCTTGACTATTTTGGGTTTAATCAGGATAGCTCATAGAAGCAAGCTTCAAAGTTTAGAGGGAATAAATCCATAATTATTTGCCCAGGCTGCTAAATCCAAGACCATACATCTATATGTATTAATTTCTTAATTGTGTAATTTTGGAGATGGTGTTTTGTGTGTGGAAAATGAGTCCCGATTCATCTGCAACTTCTTTGGTGAAAACCCCAAGAACATTAAGATGGCTTCTAGAATAACTTACACACACGAGTATGTATTAGTCTGTCATGCTGCCATAATCATAGACTAGAGGGCTTAAACAACAGAAATTTATTTCCTCACAGTTCTGGAGGCAGATTCTGAGATCAGGGTGCCAGCACGGTTAGTTTCTGGTGAGAGCTCTCTTCTTGGCTTGTATATGGCCCCCTTCTCACTGTGTCCTCAGATGGCCTTCCCTCTGTGCATGTGTGCTGGGAGAGAGAGCTCTCTAGTGTATTTTCTTAGAAGGATGCTAATCTTATGGGATCAGGCCACCCTTGTGACCTCATTTAACCTTATTTTTTTTTCAAATAAAAACAATTTTAGAGATTTTCTTTAAGAAATTTTAAATGACAGTTGTATATATTTAAGGAGTACAATATGATGTTTTGATGTACAGCATGATGACTGTAGTTAATAATACTGAATTGTATATTGGAAACTTGCTAAGAGAGTAGATTTCAGGTGCTCTCACCACATACATACACATGGTAATCTTAATTACTTCCTTAGAGATCCCATCTCCAAATACAGCCATATTAGGGGTTAAGGCTTCAACATATGAATTGGTGGGGGTGTGAACACTCAATCCATGAGAGTATATCCAGGTGTTAGGGAAGGAGTAAGAGCCACTGGTAGATTTTAAGATAAAGTATTACATGGAGTGGGTGCCTGGGTGGCTCAGTCGTTAAGCATCTGCCTTCAGCTCAGGTCACGATCCCAGGGTGCGGGTCGAGCCCCGCATCGGGCTCCCTGCTCCGCGGGAAGCCTGCTTCTCCCTCTCCCACTCCCCCTGCTTGTGCTCTCTCTCTCGCTGTGTCTCTCTCTGTCAAATAAATAAATAAAATCTTTTAAAAAAAAGTTATTGCATGGAGTGAAGATCACAAACATTTGTCTAGTACCTCCGTTTCACAAATCTGAGTGACAGAGTATAAGGACGTGGCATCTGCCAACTACGGGAAGTGATTTCTAGTGGGAAATGCCTGCATCTGACCATAGAGTAGAGGCTGAGCCAGGCTGAATTTCAGAGTTTCCATCCACCCTGTCTTGGTATCATACTATTATTGATCATATAAACCTTTCTAGGAGAGGCATCATTAAGTCCTAGCAGGCCTACAAAACTCTAATCATCAGGGAATGGATTAAAGCCAACAGATGAAAATTAAAAGAGCATTATCATTCTTAGAGATTCTTGGATAAATTACAAAATTCAGTTTAGAGGAACTCAGGGGCTAATTGTCATATGACTAATGGGTACCGAATACTGATCTTTGTGGTAGAGAAATCTTCACCTTGCCTCCAAGGGACAGAGTGAATCATACATGTCCAAATAAGTTTGATCAGTTCACAATCATCTGCATTCAGCTGCCTGGATCTGAACAGGAGATGTGTCTCATTTACATAGCAAAGGGAAGCAGTGACGGTCTCTATAGAAGACAGGTGTTTCTGCTCAGGTCTGGGTGCAATAGACAAGAAAGTGAAATGGCTAGTGATGAGAAATGATGAATTCCAAGAGAAAAAAATGCATTTATTTGGAAGATGCTCACTTTCTGCAGAAAGGTTAGTTTAAACATCTGAGCTAATGTACTGTAAACTGTTAAACTATTCCCTAAACAAAGGGAATGCATAAATGGCACAGTGATTGTTTTTGGTTGGTGCATTGTGTGTTTTGGGTTACAGCTTGTTTGTAACTGAAAGCAAACAGTAGCAATGTGATGGATTTGCCTATGTGTGAAATGGATCTTCAACAAGGGAATCACAAAACGTTTACACTTCTAGACATGAGCACTCCCAGCACAGCACAGTCTGCCTTTCCAATTTCATCCAACTGTGATGGAAGGAAGAAAAAATTCCGTAACATCAATGTGCACTTAATTGTCAGAGGGAAATAAAATTACAAATTTAGTAATACCATAAAAATCTGTGCTGTTATGCAAGAACTTAAAATTACATGCTCTCTAAAGGAAAGTCATTATACTACAGGGACTCACAAAAACTTCCCAAACAGAGCTGCATAATCTCACAGTTAAGAGCAGTTACTTCTGGTTGAAAGAGACAAAGCAAAACAACAATAACAACAAGACGATCATTGTCAGGTTGTGAGGATGGACAGGTTCAAGGTGACTCTGGGTCATTCTTCTGTTTTGAAAAGTCCATGGAGTTAGGGGTACAAAGGTGAGGATAATTTGTTTTATAAGTATAAATTTAGACTGTGCCCCTTATTTGATTTGAACTCCAATTAGCACATTCTTTTATATTTCAAAACGTGGTTTAATCTTTTGCTTAAAAAAAGCAATTGGATTCTCTTAAAGGTGACCATAATTGAGAGAAACAGAGAGAGAGAGATAAATGATTTGGATAATTAGCTCATATAATTTGGGTGATTTTCCTAAATGTAGGCGAGTTATGTCTTCTCAGTGAAGGAGGACAGATGGAGGAAAGGGCACTGAGCTTTGTAAATGGTTCCTAGAATTAGGATTTAGAATTTGGTCTTTGTTGTATTCTGTATATGGTGACTAAAGCAAGAAGATGTAAAATGACTTCTCTGGGGGCTCTGGGAATAGGGACAAGTAAATGTGGTTTCAAGTCACTGCTTTGGGTTTTCCTTCTCCCTGCAGGTCCAAGATGGCTCTTCACCATTGGGTTTCCTATATATGACTTATAAGAAGCAGCGTAGTGAGCTCAGCTCTGCAACTTACAGAGGTCCAGGCACCATTGCTCTAACCCAGTCTGAGATCCCAACATCAGTATCAGGAGTTCTTATTTATTTATTTATTTACTTATTTATTTATTTTTAAGTTTTTATTTAAATTCCAGTTAGTTAACAGAAAGTGTGGTATTAGTTTCAGGTGTACATTGTAGTGATTCATTACATACAACACATGTAACATCACCATAAGCGCCCTACTTACTCCCCATCACCTATTTAACCCATCTCCCAACCCACCGCCCCTCTGGTAACCATCAGTTTGTTCTCCAAGGTTAAGAGTGTGTTTCCTGGTCTGTCTCTCTCACTCTTCTTTTCCCTATGCTTGTTTGTTTTGTTTCTTAAATTCCACATATGAGTGAAATCATATGGTATTTGTCTTTCTCTGACTGACATTTTGCTTAGCATAATACTGTCTAGCTCCATTTACATCATTGCAAATGGCAAGATTTCATTCCTTTTTTATGGCTGAATAATATTCCATTGTATATGTACACCACATCTTCTTTATCCATTCATCAGTTGATGGACATTTGGGCTTTTTCCATAATTTGGCTAATGTAGATAATGATACAAACATCAGGGTTCATGCATCCCTTCAAATTAGTATTTGTGTATTCTTTACGTAAATACCTAGTAATGCAATTGCTGGATCTCAGGGTAGTTCGACTTTTAACTTTTTGAGGAACCTCTGTGCTGTTTTCCAGAGTGGCCACACCAGTTTTCATTCCCACCAACAGTGTAAGAGTATTCCTCTTTCTCCACATCCTTGCCAACACCTATTGTTTCTTATGTTGTTAATTTTAGCCATTCTGACAGGCATGAGGTGATATTTCATTGTAGTTCTGATTTGTATTTCCCTGATGATCAGTGATGTTGAGCATCTTTTCATGTGTCTGTTGGATCTGTATCTTCTTTGGAGAAATGTCTGTTCGAGTGTTCTGTCCATTTTTTAAGTGGATTACTTGTTTTTTGGTTGTTGAGTTTTATAAGTGCTTTATATATTTTGGATACTATCCCACTTTGGTCAAAACTCCTCAATCAGTGCAAAAATATTGCCCCATTCACCCACCCCAATGCAATGCCAAGTCTTTGAGTTTCTCCTTTATTCTTCCTAATAGTATGTTTAAGTGGAAAGGGAATGACTTTGGACTCAGACTACTCCATATTCTAGAATTGACTCCCCTGGGTAGCTCTGTGATCCCAGGGGCAATTTTGAACATATCAACTTCAGTTTTCTTCTTTATACATTGGGGATAATAATACCTATATCATAATTTTATTACAATTAAGGGAAAAAAATCCATGTTCCTTTCTTTTGTCTTGGAACCCTATTTCACTTTACGGGCAATGAAAAAATACCAGAAGAATGAGACTCTTTCTGACAAAAGTGAACAGAAAGAAGAAAATACTAAATATCAACAGCCCTGCTATTTAGAGGCCAGGCTAATGTGGAATCACAAGCAGTTGCCAGATTTAGTGTAAGTAATATTTGGGACAAACTTATACTAAAAAAAAAAAAAATATTTAACTCAAATTCAAATTTAACTAATGTCTTATGTTTAATCTGACAAAACTGATCACAAAGTGTCATGAATATGTGGCAAAAAGGATTTCTGTCTATGTGAAGATCACACAGGGCTAATACACACAGAGAAATTGTTGGGTGATTATTATTGTGTTGGAAAGGCATTAGATGAGGAGGTACTTGCTGAAGTAATTTTAAGAATCAAGTTTAATTGACCATTATGATATATTAGCATTTAGTCAACCAAAAATTGGCAATGGCTAACAGATCATAATTATCATATTATGTTTAATCAGAAACTAATTTGCAGTAAAAGATTATTATTGATTTGTAATATCCAGTTACATGATGTGTGTTGGTTTATCTGGAGTCCGATGTTTGTGGCTTAAGAAGGGAGAAACAGCTAATATTCAGGGGTTTACTCTTGGGAAATAAAACATGAGATTAAGCCACTCAAACCTAGGACATAACTGGGCAGCACTGGAGAGTGAGGTCTCCCAAGAAGACAGGATCTGAGGTCCTCAAGATACTCTGGGCATCTGGGACAGCCATGGGGTGAATTAGGTAAGGGCTATCCCAACCTTCCTCCTGCAGGGAGTGGGACTTTTGTCTTTTCTTTTGTTGTCGCTTCTAGATTTAAATTAAAGCACACTCTGAATGCCAGCCGAGATCACCTAGGATGAACTGATTTTGGGATTTGTGCACTTACTGTATTTCCGCTGGCATGTCTCCAGTCTGAGATTGGACCCTCATTGGATACTAGTGCTAATGCCAAGGGAGCCTGGGTTTATGTTGGACATTGCATTGCCATCTCTGGTACACAGGTGTATGCATCTTTCCTAATAGGTACTAGTCATTTAAAAAAAATTGTTTTTGCCTTTCTTATGATGTAAAGTCATGTATCATACTTTCATTTGCATGTCTCTGCTTTCTAGTGAGTCTGACATTTTCTTCTTGCACTTATTAGTCAATTTTGTTTTCTTCTATTACCTATTAATATCTTTATTCACATTTATTTTGGGGGCCTCACTTTATAGATACTGTTTTATGACCTGCCCTGTCCCTACTGTTGTATTTCTGTGTTGTGTTAAGTGTGTCCTTCAAGGAACAGAAGTTCATTTCTCCAGATTTTCTATATCTCTATTTATTTTGCCTTCTGTATCTATTTCTGAGAGAAGTATAATAAAATCTCTAGCAACAGCTGATAATTTATTTATTTCTCTCTTTAGTTTTTCCCATTTTGGTTTTATATATTTTGTGATTTTTATTGTTGTAGTGGTAGCTGTTTATCATGGTTTTATGATCTTGTTCAATTGCACTTTTTGCCAGTATAATGATCCCTTCTCATCTCTTGTGGTTTTCTTTGTTTGCAACTATATTTTGCTAGATATTGAGAATACTTTCCCATACTTCTTTTGGTTAATATTTTTATGACATATCTCTCATCCATTTTTTACTTTCAGCTCTTACTTTATTTTCAAATATTACAGATGATATATTGTTGGAACTGTTTTTGTTTTCAGTCTGAGTTATTTTCTTTTATTGGTGAGTTTAATCTTATTTTCATAATTACATGGGAAACTGTTTCTGTGATCTTATTTAATGTTTTCCCTTTAATACCCTTTATTTTTGTTCACTTTGGTCAACATTGGTCATGTTAGGTTTTCTTCTGTTGGTTTTGAAATTTCAGGTGCTTATTTTGTTTTTATATTCCTTATTCTTTCAGTAAAGAATCCTCCTGTTTATATCCATATTGATGTCTTAAATTTATTATTAGCTGCATCTTTCCCCCAAAGAAACAAAATTATGACATTCTTAGGATGTTTTGGTCTTTTCTCCCACTTACCTTCCTCTACATTTTAGTTCTAAGTTTATTACACAGTACAGAGTACTGCTTTCCTCTTTTATCCTTGTTTTAAGAGGTATTTTTTCTTACTTGAATGCTTCTTCCAAGAGTGTTTTCCAAAGGAATTTTTGTATGTTGAATCTTCTGAGATCAACATGCCTGGAGATATTTTTTTCACCCTCATATTTTAATGGAAATTTTGCTAAACAAAGAATTCTAGGATCTGATGTCAGTCTCGTTCAGTTTCATTATAGGTAACCTATGTTCTTTCTGGAGGATAATGTCCATGTGTGTTGGATGTTTCTCACATGTGTAGGTACAGATGTTTCTTTACCTTACATTCCTTACAGATGTTTCCTTTCCTTATTTGGCACCATATGGACCCTTCCAGGCTGAGGTTTCTTATCAAAGTTTTAATTCTAGGAGATTTATCTTCCTTCTTTTTGCAAATACCTTCTTTCTCATGTTTATTATTTTTTGTTCTTCCGAAACTATTACAGTTATTGGCACTCCTCCTTCTAACCTCCGTATTCTCCTAATTTTCCCTTACATTTTCTATTTCTTTTTTCTTTTTTTCCTTTTTTGGTGTCTTCTGAGAGGGTTCCTCAATCTGATCTTTCAGCTTTCTCATTCACTCTTCAGTTGTACTCATACTAATTAGACGATTTAAAAACTTCTAGCTACTATATCCTGCACACAGTATTTCCAACCTTTTTTTATGACTTCTTGCCCCGGCTCTATATTAACAGTATACTCCCTCCTATCTTTGAGAATATTTAGTGTGCTTGTTTTATATCTGCAGGCCATCTGTTTCACTAATTCTGCTTCATGTAGCATCTGCTGTTTGCTTTGTAGTCTTTCTTGTATAGTAATTGTACTCTGTAGGTGCTTGAAAAGTTGGCACGCCAGTTCGTATTTTCCTGAATGTTATCTCTTGCGGTAATGGACAGGATCAGGTTTGACCTACCTTGGCAGTCTAATAGGAAGAGGAAATAAGTTCCAAGGTGGAAACCCCTGGGCACCTGTGGTGGGCACACCTTTTGGTCACTTACTACAGATCATGTTCCTGTAAATCCCCTCCCTCTTCGGTGCCAGTAGAACCAGTGGCTTGCCTCTAAGCAACAGACCTTGGCAAATGTGATGGAATGTCTTCCCATGATTATGTTTTGTTATATGTGACTTCATCTTCACAGACTGGAGGGAGACATTTTCCTGCTGGTCTTGAAGAAGAAAGCAGACATATTGTGAATTGCCTATGGAAAAGTCACATGACAGGGAATCACAAGTGGCCTCTAGGAATGGAAATCAGCACTTGCTGACAGCCAGTGAGAAAATGGGAACCTCAGTCCCACAGCTTCAGGAGAAGAATTCTGTCAACAACCTGAGAGAGCTTGGGAGTGTATCTTTCTCCATCAAGCCATTGATGAGACTGAAACCCCACTTACACCTGTATTGCTGCCTGATGAGAATCGAAAGCAGAAGACCTAATTAAGCTGTGTCTACACTTCTACGGAAACTGGGAAATAATTAATGTGTGCTATTTTAAGCCTCTAAATTTGTGACAGTTTGTTATGCACTAATAGAAAACCAGTATATCCTTGGTCTTCTGTTGAGTATTCCTTTTGGCTCCCATACCACCAGGCAACACTTTTGGGCAGATTTTTGTCTTTAAATGATTGGAGGAAGGAAGTGCTGAGAGGAGTGTTTTGCTTTAGATTGTAAATAACTAACAGAAATGTTTGAGAAAGATGGAGAAACCCAGTGGATACCCCCACATGGTTCGTAAACTCCCTTCTGTTTTCATCACCACCTCTCCTAAGTTTTCATTATATTCTTTACTTTTAGACAATCATAAACCTTACCAAATTATTTGATTACACTCATTTCCCAGATTTCACATATCACTAACATTCATTTCTTTTCTTACTTTTTTCAAAGAGGGGTTTTATTATTCAAGGAATCACCTGCACTCTAAAATAAAATGAATAAATAAAACAATTGGTAGTTATAGGTTTAAAGGTCTTTAACACTTTGAAAATGTTAGCCTCTGTCACCTGGCTTCCAATATTGATAGCGAAAAATTTGGTATCAGTCTGAAACCTTTTTCTTTAAAATAACTTCACTCTCTGAAAGCGTGTAGAACATTTTGTTAAATTTCCTTAAAATGCACATATGTGCAGAGGTTTTTCTATCTACACTATTTTGCACATTCCAAGGTCCTTTAGCTTCGGTGTTCATATTTTTAAATCCTGGGAAATATTGATAGGATATTATTTTATTGCCTTTAACATCTTCATTTATTTAATTTCATTCTGAAATTGCTATAAATGGCTATTGTGTTTTTATTATCTATGCTTATTATTCTCTTTTATCCTTTCCATTGCTTTATGGCTTTCTAGTACCTTCTAAATAAGTTCCTGGATCTGATCTTACTGTTAACTAATTTGTGGATTTGTTAGTTCTATTAACTATCCATTTCTTGTGATTTTTAAAATGTATTTATATTTTTATGTCCAATTAATCTATTTGCTTCTTCTTGGTAATTGTGTTTTGTTGCTCAATGTCATCAGTATATCCTAGCCTAGCTCTTTTAAGATATTTATGTTTGCTTTTAAACATTGATCTCTGAATCACAGAATATACATTGTTCTGTGTGCTGACATCCTATTTTAAAGGCTGTACTCAGATAGCTTCTTATGTTTTCTTCAAGCTCATTTCCCTTAGCTAGTCATGTTTACCACGGGACAAGGGCTTCTGCTCCCTCTGGTGAGTTTAGTGTTGGACAGCCTCAACATACCCATTTGCTGTGTCACTTTCCTTCTCCTTTGGGAAATCTAGAAGTTTTCTAAGAATTTCTTTCTCCTGGTTGTAACTGCCTATATTTAGGGTTTAGAAGAGAAGATGGAAATGCTCAGCAGCTGCTGTTTCATAAAGATTTTTTATCCATTCTTCACTCAGCCAGACTTCTGCTTTGCCTTGTTATCTTGGGAGCAGAAAAATGCTTAGTATGGTTTCTGATAAGTGCCTAGTTTGGAATTCTGGCTCTTCTACATACTAGCTGAGGGACCTTGGACAAGTTTTTCAAGTTCTCTGTGCTTCAGTATCCTTGTGTGTAAAATAGGATAGTAATAGTCACTGACTATTAGGATTGCTGTGATATTTAAATAAGATAGTGTATATGAAGTTATTAGAACAGTACCTGATCCAAATTAGGGCTTACTAAACATTTGCTATCATTATCCTTACAGGCCCAGCACTTGTACATGTTCAATAAATGTCTATCATTGCATACTGCTTACACATATCCATAGACATATCTGAATCTGTGCACAAGTTACTATCAAGATGCACCCACACTTCAAATCTCCAGGATTTCCATGTGCTTCCTGCTATGATTTGTGCCTCTAACCATCCCAGGGATCTGAAATTTTTTCTTTGGTATTGTTTAGGAAAGGATAGGAAATCAAATCTTGGTGGAATAGAAAAAAAAGAAAGAAAGAAAAAGATTTTAAATCTCTAGTATTATCCCCAGTATTTCCATGCTATAAGTTTTTGCCTCATAGACAGTATGTGAACGAACTTTGCTTGGGTATTATCTAGCCATTCACCATTACAAAAAAACCCCACATTGATTATACATGTAATATTGCATGACTTCACAAAAGGTAAAAAAGACTTACTGAACTTATTTTCAATAGGAAACAAATTCTCAGATTGGAGAGAAAATGAATTAAATTCAGATAGCTTGAGTATGGCAGATGTGAAATCAACCCAGATGTTCTGACTTCTAGTAGCATACTTTTTCCCTGTTCTCCTCTCTGCAAAGGGACCTCGAAGAAATAGCCAGAAACCTGGAGCTCCTCTAGGAGGTGTATGTATGGTCAAATGTTTGTGGAAACTTAGATATTTATGGTTTTTATCCCATTCCATACACCTAGAGCTTGGGGTCAGGTGTACACAGCCTTTTCTATAAAGAGGAGTACTAGTGTTGAGTTATTTACCCTTAGCTGGGTGCAGTTAGTGTTATGTGGTAAAGATTGTGATGGCCATCACAAAAGGCATCAGATTTGAGAGTTCTTTTCTGTAGTTCAAGCTCTGACCAAAGCATTGAACTGCTGTGAGTCACTTACCATATGCTTTCTAATGGTTTGTAGTAGTTTTTGGAATCTGATACTTACCTTTGTGCTGTTACTCGGGTAATGAATATAGTTTCTTCAGCTCAACCATTCTGTTGTTACCACATGAGGTAACGCACTAGGTTTCTTGTTTTTGTTTTTCAGATTTTATTTATTTTAGAGAGCCTACACAAGTGGGTGGAGGGGCAGAGGGGGAGGGAGAAACAGACTCTCTGCTGAGCAGGGAGCCTGAAGTGGGACCTGAGCCAAAGGCAGACACTTAACCGGCTGAGCCACCCGGGCACAACCCTGCTCTAGGTTTTATACCCATTTGACAGTAAAGTGTGTTGTTTATTGGAGAGATGGCATGTGGACACATGCTGAGCAAACATGCCATTAACCATCATTAAGTATGTTGAACACGAACTCTGTGGCCAGTTCTAGGCAAGACATTATAGCAGAGACCAAAAGATACTAAGACACCTGAAGCCATTAGCAAATACGGGTATGGAAAATCCATTTTTCTCAATGTATGCGGACATTCAAAAGGAAATCAAGTAAGTTAGAGCTCTTAGCCCTGATTACCTAGACAAGAGTTTGTCACATGTAGTTATCAACATATGTTTGTAGAATGAAGGCAAGATCAGGGTGTGTGGATAACTGTAGCTGTCAGACTTTCTGCAAGAGATAGGATTTGAGGTATTTGAAAAATGCTTGGAGGAGACGGCAGCTATCCTAAGTGAAGTAGAGAAATAAAAACAAGAAGAGCAGTTAGAGAAGGTGAAAAATGTGGGCATAATATCAACCATTATTATAATAAAGACATTGTATAAAGCTCCATTAAATTTATAATAGTCACATAATAACATCCTAGAATCTGTAACTCATATGTCTTCTGCTTTGAATTTTGAGATTAAGCCTTTTCATGCTGATAAGATATGGCCACTTTCTTTTTCTTTTTCTTTTCTTTCTCTTTTTCTTGTCAACATGTGTTTCATGAATGTCGTTTGCTTAATTTTTTTAAGGAAATGGTGATGATATAAGGTTCTCTCTTTATTGTTTATGACTTCAAAATTATATAGAGTTAAGAGACAGAATGAAACACTCCAAGCATTCATTAATGAGTGAATGGGTAAATACAATGTGATATATACATACAACAGAATATCATTCAGCCTTTTATTAAAGAGGAAGGAATTTCTAATACAGGTAACAACATAGAACCTCGATGTTATACTAAATGAAAACACGTTACAAAAATATTGTATTATTCTACTTAGATGAAGTTCCTAGGAAGTAGCCAAATCCATAAAGACAGAGTTTTATTGGGGAAAGATTTAAAGATTCTAGAGATGGATAGCAATAATGATTGCGCAATGATGTGAACCGACTTGATGCCATAGGACTGTGCACTTAAAATAGCAAAATGGTAAATTTTATGTTACATATATTTTATCACAATGTTTAAAATTAGAAAACAATGTAAAAACCAGAATAGTGTTGACAGGGAAAAGGTTAAGAGTTACTTTTTAAATTTCTTTTATTCCAGATGTTTGTATTTATTTTAGAGCTAGTTTGATGTTTTTGGAAAAATAGACTTTATTTTTTAGAGCAGTATTGAGTAGAAGGTATAGAGATTTCCCATATGTTCCTTACCTGGACACATGCACAGCCTCTAGTCATTTCTTTTTTATCTTTGAAAACTCAAAAATTAATTATTTTTATAGCAAGGTATATAACCTATTAGGAAAAGATTTACTTTCTTTTTGTTCCCTGAATATTCTATTACATAAGTTAGATGGGTTATTTTGGAAAATATTGGCATGAATGTTACATAGCAACCAGCATTCCTAGGGTCTAATATGTAGTCCAGGGCCACTCTAAGTTTGCCATTGTAAAAGAGGTTGTCACTTGTCTAGGGACATGGCATCTCTAGTGGCCTCTGGAAATGTAGAGAGTGGAAGACAGGGCAAAGTTGTCTGCTATAAGGAGACCTAGAGATTCATGGAGGGATGTCAGTTGGGACGAGTAGCTGGCCGATGTGGGTCAGTCCCTTCTAGCTAAAATATTTGACTAGGGTTAAAGTTGAAGAGCAAACCAGAATGTGTCCATGACCTGGGTGACCGGGGTAAAACAAGAACCTGCTTCAATCCTAACAGGGGCCTTCTTGAGCTTCATATTTACCTGGGATAGGTGATTGCTAGAAGATGGTTGCAGAAGGCCAGAGGGGCTCAAGGTATCATCAGAGCCTCAAGCACAGGCAGAAAGTGTAAGTCTGGGAAGAAACAATGACCTTTTGATCTGGGAGTCTCTGGCATATCGATGTGAGAAGTTCCATCTCCTTGGAGGTTCAGAAGGAGAATCATGTACAGGTAGCCTCAAGAACTGATGAAAAGGGGCGCCTGGGTGACTTAGTCATTAAGCTTCTGCCTTCGGCTCAGGTCATGATCTCAGGGTCCTGGGATCGAGCCCCGCATCGGGCTCCCTGCTCGGCGGGAAGCCTGCTTCTCCCTCTCCCACACCCCCCTGCTTGTGTTCCCTCTCTCACTCTGTCTTTCTCTGTTAAATAAATAAATAAAATCTTTAAAAAAAAAGAACTAGTGAAAAGTGAGACGATCATGACTACAAGGAAGGGTTTACTATTTTATTTAGTCATCATTAGACAGACATCAAGAAGATCAGAGTTGGCTTCATCTGGCTTCTTTTAGATTCTCTAACACATACTCAAATCCTATTATCTCTTGTGTTAATCTTGTTCCATTTCAACACATACCTTATCTTAGTGATGATTATTGGTTTGGGGTACAAGTGGCTTGCATCTGAGTTGGGTGATCTTATGCTAGAGGTTTGTACACTGAGCCAGGTGAAGCCATAGAGGTTCTGAGGGGTCCTGGCAATTGTTCAGGGAAGAGGAAGCTCTTGGGCCAGGGAGGGCTGGCTCAGAGATCTCCATGAACATTTCAGCCAGAGACCTCTGGTTTATTCATTTGAATATATTGGATTTGGGGGATTATTTCAACTGATGAAATGTACCTGGAACAAAACACAGGTAGAAAACCAGAGCTGTTGTGGAATTATTTGTTTTAGACCTTGTAAATTCAATCATGTAATGTGACTAATATCTATTTTTTTCTTTTAATTGATAAAACTGACCACTTGCTTTGGAAATACTTAGGAAATATGTGTAGACACAAGGTGTGGCTGCAGTCTGCAAAGATGACTTGAATGAGCTGAGTGAAAGGAAGGTTGGTGGTAGCATTTTAACTTGGTTTGCCTTTTGCTGAGGATGGAATAACAGAAAGGCAAGACAGAGGTACAAGTAACACCCTCTCTTCAGGCTTACATGGTAGCATGATCCCATAGCAGTTTACGTTGAGAATTTATCCAGACTGTTTTTTTTTTTTTTTTCTTTCCTGAGTCCTGAATAAGGTTGGCTCAAGGCCTAGAAACTCTGCAATTTTTCATGTTCTGGCAACCTAGGAAGAGAAGGTATTTTGCAATTTAGTTCAGTTGTTTCTTAATGTTTGGAGAGAAATACGTCTCTTGTAGCTTGTTTTTTCTTAAGGTGAAAAGAAACACACTTTCTCAATGTACAGAAATGCCTATTCCATATTCATACTAGATTTGCATTTGAGTCCAAAAGCAATACAATGATTTTGTTCTCTGATAATTCTTCCAAACTCAAAAATTAGTGTGAGCCACACTCCCAATGGGATTCCAATGAAAATTGGATTTGCAATAACTAGGAGAAACACAATAAAACCTTCAGTGTAGAAAGACAAGATTTATGTTCTCTATTTACCTTTATTTTATGTCCTGGGGAATAATCATCTTTGACATTTGTAAAATACCCTGCCTCCAACAATCCTTCAGGTCTTCCTCATTTAAGAGCAGTTCTCCCAATGTCACTTCTCTACTCAACAACATGCTATTATCCAGTGGTAGGAGGCCAAGGCCTTTAAATGGAAAACAGTATGATGTGCTTAAAGGAAAACTTGAAAAACATTCTTCAGGGGATAAACTCTGGGACTGTGAGTTCCTGTGCATATAAACTATCTTGCCAGCCTGTGTGGCTGGTTGGGACAGTGTGCCTTGCAGTGCAACTTCACCTAGAGAAATTATTAAGTGCATCTTTGGTAATTTCAAGCCTTCGGGAAGAGTCCCTTAAACACTTACCTGGTTTAGGTAAACTTCAGTGTTGCTGATAGGAGGCCAACAAACTGTGGTTCATAACAGGGCAAGCATTTCTTAAAATCATAACCTTCTTGAACACAAAATCAGACATGGTAACTATTACCAGTAGTTCTATTTTGGGAGCAGCTTCCAAAATAATGAATACAAATGACAACAACCATTATCCTAGCTTATTTGTGGCATCACACTGTCCGGAGAAACTACAGTTATGGAAATCAAGGGAATATTGCTTAATATTACTATTAATAAATTACATGCTAGAGCAGTAGTGGCAATAGCTCACCAAGTTGATGTAACAGAATATATAAGTATTCAGACGATTCATATTCTATGGAACCCAATCTTACTTTTAAGTCATTTGTGATAAAAGATGCCCAATTATAATTTTGCCTTTAACATACTTTGAATTATAGCAGCTTAACTATATGTTGGCCAATTTATAATACTTCAGGTATATACATACACATCTATCTATCTATCTGTTTATCTTAAAAAAAAAAAGTGTTTCCCTTAAGTTTCTTTAACTGTACAACCAAAATAGAATTACCTACTTCTGGGTACTCATTTTTTGCTCTACAGCTCCTAAGATGCCAAAACTATTCTGTTTTGCCTGTGGTTTCACTGTATGGAGAAAGAATCATTTTTCATCTTTCACTCAAATTCTCAAACCTTTTTAAAGGGGGAGGTCATATTCTTTTTTTTCTTTTGGGAAAAAGCATTTTTAAGGATATATTTTCCACAACTTCTTCAAAATATAAGATGTGCCTGCTTTTTTCTTCCCTTTAAAATCTCTAGTTAGGTACTAGTCCAAATTTACAGGAAAATTGGATTTGTGGCTTAATAAGTAAACCCAAATATCTTCTATATTTGTTATACTGCAATGAACACACAAAAAAGTTGTAAATTAAAAAAAAAATTTAAAAGCATGTTTACAGCATTAGTATTGATCCAGTTCAACTAATCTTAATACCTGAATTCAGAAAATAGTAGTATTTTTTTAACTTAATTTGAACCAATCGCTCTTTAAATATTTGAAGATGGTTTTTAAAATTAGTGTCACTGTTTTTAAAACTCTGACTAATTGAGACAGGTCAAATTGCTCATCTTATTCTGGACTTTTCCACATTTGTGATTTGGAAAGGGCTAAAACCAGTATTTCAATTGAATGCACTAACTGTGCTGGTCAAATATTCATTTTTTTCTCTCTCCAGTATTGAATTAATAGCATTTGTGACACTTAAAATAAGCATCTTATTCTGTAAGACAAGAAGAAATAATCAGGCAAGTAATTTTAATGCTAGTTTTCTCTCTTACATCCTGTTGGAACATATGCTTGACACACTAACATTCCCGTTGGAATACTGGTGGTATATCCAATAAACCCATTGATTCCAAAAGTACATAAAATCAGTTCTAAGTTACCTCCCCCCACCCTGCTTTAAAGTTAAAAATAGTCTGAGACCATAGAACAGAAGCACAACTTTTAACCCAGATGATGTTTATGGGCTTGTAATGAGAAGTTAACCTTAGGATAAAGCACCCATTTGCAACTGATACTCCTTAGTGAAGAATGAATGGATGTATTCATTCCATTATTTGTTGAAAAGATAGCCAAGCAATTTTAGATTCTAGCTGTAAAATACCAATAATGTCAAAAGTTCAAGAAAGATGAATAAGGCATTGTCTGCTTGTAATGCATTAATGACATAGAATATAAGATAAAACTGTAAACATGTACTTAAATTCCAATATAGCAACTTCCACATCAGGTCAACATGGAATAAAAGTAATTGAATTTATCCTCCAAATATTCAAAAGACAGATAAAATGTATGAAACAATGGTTTTCAAGGCATTGGACTTAAACCTCACCATTTCAAAATCATATTGAATGTAAATGGTTTAAAAATAATCTCAATAAGGGGTGCATGGGTGGAGCAGTCAGTTAAGCGTCCAACTCTGGAGCTCAGGCTATGATTTCAGGGTTGTGAGATCAAGCCCCGCATCAGTTTCCATGCTCCACATGGAGTCTGCTTAAGATTCTCTCTCCTTCTCCCTCTGCCTCCCCAACTCGTGATCTCTCTCTCTCTCTCTCTCTCTCAAATAAATAAATAAATATTTTTTTAAAAATCCCAATAAAAAGGCAGAGATTATCAGTTTGAATAAGAAAGCAAGACCCAAAAGAAATGCACTTTAAATATAATGACATAAGTAAGTTGAAAATAAAAGGAGAAAAAAGAAAGTATAGCAATGCTAACATTAATGAAAATAAAGCTATACTGGCTATATTAAGATCCCATGAAGTTGACTGCAGAGAAACAATATATTATTAGGGAAACAGAAGGTTACTTCATAATGATGAAAAAGTCAGTTCATCAAGAGGTCATCATAATCCCAAACATTTACATTCCAAATAACAGAGCTTCAAAATACACACGCAAACTTGATATAACTGAAAAAGAAATATAGAGAAGCCACAATTATATTCAGATACTTCAATATTCCTACCTCAATAGTAGATAAAACAAGTAAAAAGAATATCATTAAGTATATAAAAGACTTGAATAACACAATTGTGTTAGTTAGGATTCTTTAGAATAATAGAGCCAGTAGAATATCTGTGAAGAGATACATAGAAAGAGACATTATAAGGGGTTGGCTCACATGATTTTGGAGGGTGACAAGTCCCTTAATCTACCATCTTCAAGATGGAAGCCCAGGAGAGGTGATGGTGCAGTTTCAGTCCAACCCAAAGGCCTGAGCACCAACGAGCTAATGGTATAAGTTCTAGTTTGAATCCAAAGGTCCAAGAACAACAAGTGCTGATGTCCAAGGGCAGAATTAGGTACTTAAGCAGGGAGCGAATTCATTCCTCTTCCATCTTTTTGTTCTATTCAGGCCTTTGACAGATTGGATGATGCTCACCTATATTGGTGAAGGTGATCTTTACTCAGTCTACTGATTATTAAATACTAACCTCTTCTAGAAATACCCTCACAGACTCACCTAGAAATGATGTTTTACTAGCTTTCTAGGCATCCTTTAGCCCAATCAAGTTGATGCATAAAATTAATCATCACAGGTGAACCAACCTGAAATTTTGACATTAATAGAACACTCCACCTAACAATAGCAAAATACACATTTTTTTCCAAGTGCACATGGACATTTACCAGGAAAAGACATATTCAGGCCTTAAAGTAGGTCTCAGTAATTTTTTTCAAAAATATGGTCTCTGACTACAAGAGAACTAGATTAGAAATACAAACTAGGAAGATCTCTGGAAAGTTTCCAAATATTTGGAAATTGAATACCGTGCTTCTGTATAACCCATGTCAAAAAAGAAGCAAAAAAGAAATTAAAATTTTGTCCTGGATGCAAATGAAAACACAACATTTCAAAATTTATGGGATAAGCTAAAGCAGTAGCTAGAGGGAAATTTATCACATTAATGTCTATATTGGAAAACAAGAATAGTATCGAACCAATGGCCTCAGCTCACCCTAAGAAACTAGAAAATGAAGAGCAAATTAAGTACAAAGTAAGTAAGAGAAAAGAAAGGATAAATATCAGAGCAGAAATCAATATTCTAGAAAGAAGGAAAAATATAGAGAAAGACATTAAAACCAAATGATCTTTTTTGGTCTTTGAAACAAATTTTAAGAAATTGACAAATCTTTAAACTAATCAGAAAAATGAATCAAAGATACAAAATTGTCAGTGTTGGAATTGAGAAAGGTGACATTGGTATACATTCTACACATACTGAAATGTTAATAAGATAATATTTTGAATAATTTTATGCTGAACTCTACAACTTAGAAGAAATGGACAAATTCTTTGAGTGACTCAAACTAGAAAACCCAATTTAAAAAGAAATGTAATAGCTCTGTATCAACCACAGTAGTGTGATTTCTAGTGAAAAATCTTCCCACATAGAAAATTCTACACCCAGATGGGTTCATTGGTGAATTCTACTGATCATTTAAGGAAGAAATACTGCCAGTTCTACAAAAACTCTTCCAAAAAATTGAAGAAGAGAGAATACTTGTTATGTTTTGAGGCCATTATTACCCTGATGAAAAAACTAGACAAAGATGTTACAAGAAAATAAACCTCCAGGCTATAGCAACATTTTTCTAGATATGTCTCTTGAGGCAAGGGAAATCGAATAAAAAATAAACTATTGGGACTACATCAAAATAAAAAGCTTCTGTACAACTAACGGAACAATCAAAACTAAGAGTCAACCTACTGAATGGGAGGGGGTATTTGCAAATGACATATCCAATAAAGGATTAGTATCCAAAATATTTAAAAAACCAGTGCAACTCAACACCCAAAACCCAAATAATTCAATTTAAAAATGGACAGAAGACATGACCAGACATTTCTCCAAAGAAGACATACAGTTGTCCAACAGACACATGAAAGGATGCTCAACAATCACTTATCATCAGGGAAATGCAAATTAAAACCACAATGAGATATCACCTCACATCTGTCAGAATGGCTAACATCAACAACACAAGAAACTATAAGTATTGGTGAGGATGTGGAGAAAAGGGGATCCCTCTTGCACTGTTGGTGGAAATGCAAACTTGTACGGCCACTCTGGAGAACAGTATGGAGATTCCTCAAAAAAGTTACCTTGAGATCCAGCAATTGCACTTCTAGGTATTTACCTACAGAATACAAAAATAGTAACTCAAAGGGATACATGCACCCCTATATTTATAGCAGCATTATCTACAATAGCCAAGTTATGGAAACAGCCCAAGTGTCCATCAATAGATGAATGGATAAAGAAGATGTGGTGTACACACACACACACACACACACACACACACACACACACACTGGAATATATTATTCAGCTATAAAAAAGAATGAAACCTTGCCATTTGCAACAACATGGATAGAGCTACAGAGTATTATGCTAAGCAAAATAAGTCAGAGAAAGACACCATATGATTTCACTCATATGTGGAATTGAAAAACAAAACAAATGATCAAAGGAAAAAAAGAGAGAGAGACAAACCAAGAAACAGACACTTAACTATAGAGAAAAAACTGATACCAGAGGAGAGGTTGGTCAGGGGGATGGGTGAAATATGTGATGGGGATTAAAGAGTATGCTTATCATGATGAAAAAATAAAATAATAAAAAAGAAAAAAAACATTCTGACCAATATTCTTTATGACATAGATGCAGATATTCTAAAGAAAATTTTTGCATACTGGATTCAAAAATATATAAAACAAATAATACATTATGATCAAGTGGGTCATTCAACTGTTCAAATAAATATCATATTGATTTTTAATATTCTTTATAAGATTATACTTTCCCTGATATAAGTCTTATGTAAACAACCTCATATTTTCTAAAGTCATCCACTTCATTTCCCACCACCAAAGGAGTCCCTTGAAGTATTAAACACCCCAGGCTTCTCTCCATTTTCAAGGCTGTGGAAAATAATTGTCATGGTTTCTTTCTTTCCATGTCAATGCTAGTCCAGCCTTCCTGGAGATGATTCCTTTCTTAGGAAATATGTCTTTTTTGTTGGAAATAATTTTTCCAGGGTCACATCTAAAGATGCAGGAGTTCAGCCATTCTTCTGGTAAGTGTATCCCAGGGTTATCCTCTGTACTTCTTTAGGAGATGCAAGTTATTATATTTTAACCATTCAGTACTTCCAAAAGCTGGCTCTGAACATCTTAACCTAACACACGTGACATTTATTAAAACTGCTGAGACTTTTAGTCTTGAATGTTCTTGAAAGTGCTTCAGATTAATGTCCTGGCTTCCTATCTTCTTACACCATGCATTCTCAAAGGCCATAAACTGGGATTTTGTTTCCAGGTACCTGAAGCTTTGTAAAATACAACTTTCTTTTATCTGTGCCACATTTGTCTACAGTTTTTCTCAGTGCCTCATTGTGATCTTTTTCTCCTGGATATCCTTATTTCTAGGTCATCACCTGTACTCACCATTACACCTATCCTAAAATGTTGTTTGTGTCTCTTCTGGTCCTTTCTTTTCTTTCTGTCTCTCTGGTTCCTCACCTGACATAATTACAACCAACATAATGAACTATTCCTGTGAATCAGAGGCACTCAGAAATGTCCTGTTCCTTCCTTTTTTTCACTGTAAGTCTAATACTTCAGGAAGCCAATTACAGGAAAAAGAAGGGCACAAAGTTGGGATTCCTGTATTTTAGGTGTTCTAATTTCTTGTAGTCCACAAGTAATCATTTTATGATTATCCATTGTGTTCCAAAAAGGAAATAGGCAGAGTTGGTAAACACACACATCCACATAAACACACTCACACACATTAACCACATATGTAATATAATGGGCAGCCAAGTATGTAAAGGAAAGGTCATAATATCTCATTCAACTGCTGTAATAAATGCCAAATCCAATTTGTAGATACCCTGTTGTATCTGAACCCATCCAAATGTGGCCATTTTGGAATTACACCTTATAAAATACCCCTACTGTTATTTGGAAAGAGGCAAATCTATTTTTCCTAACTTTATATATTCCTTTTGAATGTTTTATTCAGCTAAGAAATTTAATTGCTATAAGGAGAGGTGGAAGGTTTTTTGTTTTGTTTTGTTTTTTAACTCCAGTGCTAAACAACTAGACACTGACAGGGTGACTCATTAGCTGAATCCATTAATCTCAGCTGAATAGAAAGATCCAGATGGAATTGAGAGGAAACAGGCCATTCCTTTCCAAGAGTTAGCATAAGGACTATTCAGCTCAGGGTGGCAGATTTTATATTTAGTTTTGGCTAAGGAAGTATAGGTCACATTTTATGTTTCTTTTGAGGATTACTAAAGAAATGAACACTGCGGACACCATTCTCTTTTTTCTTAATTCCTAATGATGTGAGAACAATAAAAAATCTTAAAATCTGCAAAAAAAATACATATTTTCAAATTCTTTAGAGTATAAAAGGGTCAATAATTTATAGTGAACTTGGATATAGCACATGTATGCATACAAACACAAAACTTTTCCTAGAAAATATTTATATTCATATATTCATAGGGAATATAAAATATTCCCTAGCAAAGTTCTCACAATAAAATTCTGTTAACTTTCTTGAAGAGAGTCGAATCTCCCTTACTCAAGACTGGCACTATTTCCTATTTCCTTGAGAAACAAAAGGTTTTGGTAGGTTTAGTGTAAACAACACAAGGTTGGGTTTGATACAATTTGGTTGAACGTTTGAATGGTTGGTTTAATTCAGATGTGCATTAAGATGCACTTAATCTCTCTTATATGCAAATAAAGAGAATAATAACAGCTGATTCAGTGTTATGAGGGTTATATTAGATCATGTCTATGAGCTGCTAGCTCTTGCCTGGCCCCTGTGGTACATATCCAAAGATGTCTGGCCCTTTGTTTGTTTTTCCATCACTAATGGAAGAGAGCATGAAGCCAAAAGACAGGCTTTAAATGAGGAATATTGAGTTTCTGAGAAACGAGATCTTTGAAGATATAATAAACCAGTTTTATCTCTTGGGAGTAGTAAGAAAGGAAAGAGTTATTATAAAAGAGAATTGACCATTGTACTGGGGAACTGAAATGGCTGACAGTAAGGGGATGCATAAGCTACGTAAGTCCTCAGACAGGAAGGAAATAGTAGCCTGTATTTCCTGTAGTAAAGATGATGGAGAGCTCAAGGACCCGGTTGTAATTTTCCTCTAAACCTTAGGCATTCTGAGGAAGCCAGAGGAAAGTCATCCTACTCTCCACCCTTCTGTTTTTTCCACATTTGGTCCCTTTAGTCCTCAGGCAATTCTTTAGATAGTGATCCAGACATAGTTGATGGTGGACAATGGATGAGTGCTCATCGGACCATTTTAACTGATAGCCTACTTCATGCTAATTCAGATCAATAGCGTGTTCGGCAACATTTGAGTTCAGGCTAATGGAAGCAGCTGAGTTGAGTAGAGAGGGGACAGTACCACCATGGAGGCAATAGTCAGAATACACTTAAAATAAATACACATAAAATATACATGGCACCATGTCTTTGCCCTATGCAGTCCCAAAGGCACTAAGGTATTCTAATACTATAAACTATCCACCAACTTATCCTACATATACATAGCTGCCATGATCCTCTAAAACATACCTTGATTGATCATGGAACCTGTTTAAAGCACCATTCTAGGTTCTTAGAGGCAGTGAAAATAGAGAAGCCTTGATGGCTATTCAAAATATATGGAAAAATAGATTTCACAACATAATTCATTCTTAGTTATGTCCCATGCCTAGAAGAATGATATGTCATAGATGTTCAGTAATATTTGTAATAAAATGGAATAGCTTCTTTAAATTATTTAATGCCATATGGGTGTTTTACTGTTTTCTCAATGAAATAATTTTTAAATCATAAAGGTTAAGACAAAGCATTATTTCCTTAGTTTCTTCAAGTTGAATGCATATTAGATGCTCAATAAAACCTCTGACCCTGAGGGACTATATCCCCTGGAGAACATTACTGTGGAAATGTCTGTTGCTGATCCTGACAAACAAGGTTATTATCTTAGTTTCCATGAGAACTGGTTCTAGGAATCTTGTACCTTTGTTTATCCCTCATCCATAACTAAAGTTATTCTTGATGTGTTTTCTTATGTGACAAATGTTTTCCTTGAAAAAAAAAATTCTTACAGAAGTCAGGCCCTAAATGGCTTACTTATCACATAGGGCTATTTATCTTTCCAAGGGTAACAGGAGTCTTGAAAATGTAAAGTGACCAGCTAGTCACCAGCTCAATCAATGATTTCTAATTTAATTAAATGATTCCTGAGTACTGGATATGAATGAGGAAAGTTGTCTTTCTAAGATCAAGCTTTTTCTTTAACTATTATTTGTTCCTTTTTTTATTTTAAGATTCTATTTATTTATTTGACAGAGAGAGAGAGGTAGTGAGAGCAGGAACACAAGCAGGGGGAGTGGGAGAGGGAGAAGCAGGTTTCCTGCTGAGCAGGGAGCCCAATGCGGGGCTCTGGGATCATGACCCGAGCCAAAGGCAGATGCCTAACGACTGAGCCACCCAGGCGCCCCCTAGGATCAAGTTTTTTAATACATGAGTTGGATGAGTGTTAAGATGAGCAAAGGGAGGCATTCCACATACCAAGGAAAAGAAGGATTGAAGCAGGCCTTGGAAGCAGAGATGTACATGCATCTTAATGGGGCAGTAAGAACTTCTGGCCATAGCTGTAGAAGCAACATCAGAATAATTTGTAATTCTGATGGAATTCCCCATCATTTCAACTTTTAAATTCTGTACTCTAGAAACTACAGAACACTTATGAAAGAAATTGAAGACGCCAAAAGATGGAAAAACATTCCAAGCTCATGGATCAGAAGAATAAACATTGTTAAAATATCTATGCTGCCCAGAGCTATCTATACTTTCAATTCCATCCCGGTCAAAAAACAATGGCATTTTTCAAAGTGCTCCAACAAACAATCCTAAAATTGGTATGGAATCAGAAAAGACCCCGAATCACCAAGGAAATGTTGAAAAAGAAAAACAAAGCTGGGGGCACCATTTTGCCTGATTTCAAGCTATATTACAAAGCTGTGATCACCAAGACAGCATGGTACTGGCACAAAACAGACACACAGATCCATGGAACAGAAGAGAGGGTCCAGATGTGGACCCTCAACTCTATGGTCAACTAATCTTTGTCA